>NC_092858.1:34557208-34560385 GCF_032062135.1 Pyxicephalus adspersus
AAGTAAAGAGAAATCTTTAGAATTGGGAACATAATTCCTAATCCTTTCCAATCCTTTGCTACTCTATACACACTGTCCACACAATCACAATGCAGGACTGGGAAAGATGTTTCCAGTCCTAATAGTTCCTGGTTAACAGAAATCAATTATCCATATGGATACAGGGCAGTCTGCAAAATCAGGGCTATACTTAGGGTAATGGTAAAAGGTATCAGCATTCCTTCAATTGGAATAAGTGGTCTGCTAAGAGGTCAGATTACTGGGATGAGCCTGTATTCATCAGACACAGCCAATTCAACGGGAATGGTCCTTGAATCCAATTATTGATGGGAACCGGAATGGCCTGAAGATTTGGGGTCTACTTTGTAAAATGTTTTTTTATATATAGAGCAATGGTTTACTGTATTGCATTTACTTCATATTTAGTGTTATGGGCATAAAACATGCCTACATCTGGTTGCACAGGTTTCTCACCTTTACGGACATTGCTTATTCTGATCTCACTGTACACTATAGCCTACTATAATACAGTGTGCATTAGAGGCTGTAGCAAGTCAGATTGAACCAGCTTCATTTCTTGGACATAACATGTCCAGCATCACCTAGCTCTTTTCATCCCAGCATTGATGTCCCTGACCCACCCCTTACATTTACTGGATTTATGTACTTTTAGACATGTCATATGCAACTGCATGCAAATACAGGCAACATGGAAACATGCTCTCCTCCAAACAGAATCCTCCCCTATGAAGGTAAAAAACCTACAAAGTATCCCACTGCTTGCGTTGGGTCTGAGGGCTATTAGAAGGAGTACATAGGCAGGGTGATGTACAAGACCCTGCCATCCCCTCTCACCAGCCATAACCTGTGTACACTGCATTAGGAAGAACCACTGTTCATGTTTAAACTATGAGCCCATTGTTTGCTGTTGTCACAAAAACAGCTGTCTTTATTGGAAAGTTATGCTCATCCTCGGTGAAAACTTTAACACGTTTCATTTATTTCTGTCTTGGTGGCTGGCAATTATCACCAGTGAATGCTAATCTCCTATTAGTGCACCCAGCACTACACAGTACACATTGAAATCAGTGTTATCAGTTCCAAGAAACAGCTACTGTTTCTGCAAAATAATACTTTCTCTGCTAAGTTTGAACTTTTCTTCCTGCTAGTTTGGGTTTATGCTTCTTTGTTCTTGACCTTAGTCTCATAATAAAAATACTGTGTAACTGAATAAGGACAAGAACACAGGGATCTAAAATTCAGAAGTTATGTTTAAAACCATCCATGGAAAGTATTATTTTATGGAAACTGTTGATGGTTCAGACTTCCAGCAGAGGAAATGAGTCAGTCAGCAGTGAGTAAATCAATGCTTAAATCAAACAGATCTATACATAAAAAGGTTCAAACCAAATGTTAAAAAACAAACAAAAAAAGAAGAAAAAACTTGGACTGACTATATGGACTAATTGATCATTGTCTACCATCAGTCCTCTGGGTTTCTATCAGCTTGATAGGTTCAGGAAATGCAATCATAGTTTGTGTGCACACAGTTTGTCCCAGCTCTTCTTTTACTTTTACAAATTAGACCCACTATACTGCCACTGCAGTAGTATATACTAAAAATGTACTAGACCAGTAGTCCTGTGTTTGGATTTAAAAGTCCAGTAAGGTTACGGTATAGTTTATCTGCTCGAAAATAACGTAGGTGAATATAGTTGTTTTATACATTGGTAAAGAATTTCCAAACCCAAAAACAGACATAATACATTTCAGATTACCAGTCCTAAAATGTGTTGGCTGCATTTTATTTAATTTTTCATGCCTTTTTTTCCTTTATTATTACCTGGTGGTTCTGCCAACAAACTTTGTTTCTTTGTTTCCTATTCTCAACATAGAGGGTTGTAGTTTTGTAGAAGGCTGAGACCAATGTAACCGATAACAGCACAAGAAGAAAACAGAGATCAGAGTTTTGGTAGGTTCAGCAGGTCATTTTGTAACTTGTCAAACAAATAAAACATAATACCATCAACACAATATTTACCAGACCAAAATGGACTAAATAAAAAAAAAGTTCACTGTTAGCATTTACATACATTTTAAGTAGTTCTTCTCCATGGTTTCTTGTCCTACTTCTCCTCATTACTCATTACTAGTTTTGTATGTATATAGTTCTACCAGTCCTTGATCTAGTTACACTGCTACAGAGTTCTCATTAATAAGAGTTCTGGTACTCACATAGTTAAGCCCAGAGCAGTCACTTGATTGCCTGCAATGGATGTCAATATTCAGCCAGAAGCCTCCATACATTCAATGCTTCCATGTACAGCTCCCTATCAGGATACTTACAAGTGAATGCAGTATTAATGATTTATACATGTATCTGTCAATACTGAATGGCTGATTGGAGTGTGTAGAGGACAGACACAAATGTCAGGCTAGCATGATGGTAAAGGTTTAGGCAACTAACACAAGTCTCTACCATAGGACGTCAATGCAGAAAGGACAATGTGTAAAGACAATGGATAGGTGTATCCCAAAAGTATGCTGGACCTGCATGTAGGAAAATGGGTAATACCTAAGAAGAAAGATCTTTGTAGCTTCCAGTTTCATTCATTGACTGGAATCAAAAATGAATTGTTAAGGTACATAAATATTAGGAATAAAATGGCATTCCTATAGAAGATACCTAGCTCTGATTGCGTGGTTTACATGATACAACCATGTTCCTATAATATTTGGGATTCATAATAAACTTTATTTTTATTAACTGTCTTTGGTTTAGAATATGTGTTGCTTGTTAGGCATAATAAGGTCAATGCCCAATTCAGCCTCCAACCACAGAATTACTGTAGGGAGAAGTACATATGTGAAGGTCAATGATGAAGAATGTAGGAGAGATTGTAGGGTTCTTTGGCTGCCTAGAAGACTCATCTGCATTCTTTTGTACCTTAATTAATCAAAGTATAACCTTTTGCTGTAGGTCTGGGTCTATTTCTTCATTTCACACACTGCTAAAGGAGTACCAAGAACAGGGTAGCATTTTGACTTACTACTGGTTACTTTTCTGACTCAAGAGTTGAAAAAACTACTTCTGGGTAAGTTATTATAGAAGAGGGTGAGCAGGATTCTGCTAAATCCACATGCTCCAGTCCCCAAGCATTGGATAAACTTGTACTA
>NC_092858.1:34561300-34626312 GCF_032062135.1 Pyxicephalus adspersus
TCCTCCCTCTCTGTCCCCGGGACTGGAAGGGATGGGGATCTTTTTATTGGAAACACACATAGCAATAAAATCTAAAGTGGTTATAACCCTTTTTAGTGCTGCACAATACAAAAAGTATCTCTGAAGTTGGGCTTTAAGCAAAGTTGATTTAAAAAAAAAAAAAAACCTAATCTGTTTTCTTCTTGTAGAAATACAGTGTCTGGTTGTTGTTTATTGAATTGCCAATACTCCCAGTACAAATGTTACATATCTCAACAATTAAATTAGTTTGAGACCAATTATTTTTTTCTAACTATTAGCAATTCATTTTGTTGATTCATCCTATTGTCACTATGCAACTTTTTTCCTGTCTTGGTCTTGGAAGGCGCTTACATTTTATTGGACTAAATCCTTTCTCAGCCTTAGCTACCCTGACACCCTCACAGTTCTAATCTTGACTTGAATTCAGACTCTCCCCAGCCTGTGCTAGACAAAATAGGGCTCTGGGCGAATATAAAGTGGGGGGCCCAAATGTACAGCATTCCAGTTCCATGCAAACCTTGCCTAAGGGTTAGTATATAACCACCTCACATTAACTTCCATTACCATCTGGAAAATATCAATCGCAAAATTACACTTGCAATAACTTTGCAACTGAGAAAAAGACAATTGATAGGGCTAAACATTGTGTATGGGGCTGTAGTGTTTTTGCCTTTTCAAACCAATTGAATATTGATTAGAATGTCAATTGGAGTAGTTGGTCAGATGAAAAAAATTGGCAGCAGGTCTGCCTAATATTGCCTAAGTTTTGTGCACAGTGGGGGAGATAGGAGGGGTTAAGCTACTTCTCTGATCAGGCTGCGTAATCTGAGCTTTAGCTATTCTACTTTGTAGACCGACTTTCGTTTCTACCTAAGTTTATTGGTTTAGTCTGGTTAGAATGCATAGAGCACACTTTTATTTTTACCTAGAAACAAAAATGTAGTAAATTCATGAAAGTTTCTGTTGTTTAGTTCTGACTGTAGTAAATACATAAAAAAAAAATCACTCGCTAGCCAAATAGCGAACGCAATGTAACCCCCCCTTCAGCCACAGGCCTTCATTTTGGAGAGAGAAGGGGAGCGTTTCAGACTTTGTAAGGATTGATTACTGTCCATATTCCTGTTCGGGGGGTTTTCTCTCACTCGTCAGGACAGGAAGTAATAAGAAATCTCATTAAAGGGTAAGAATCCTTGGCAATATACTGGTATGTGGCGTCCTTTCCCCACTGACAACTGCTACACCAGTGTCACCAGTGTGAAAAATTTCTCCAATGGGGTCAAAAAACACATAAAAATTTATCTATTTTAACTCAACCCAAGTTTGTCTGTAGTTGGGTTTTAAATAATGGTAGTTCTCCTTTAACCTCTATCTTGTGGGCAGGTGACTTACCTAATCAGAGGTTTGAATTCAATAAGGATTATGCATGAAGCATGTGCTAACAAGAATTACCTGATACTTAAAGCAACCAATATGCCTCCAGTTGATATTTTTGCAAAACAAAATGAAACAATAAAAAACTGGTAAACAACAATAGATAACAATCTCCTAGATTGTAAGCCCTTCTGGGCAGGGTCCTATCCTACTCCTGTGTCATTGTTTGTAGCTGTCCATCCTTTGCAACCCTTATTTAATGTACAGCGCTGCTTAATACACTTTATAAATACAGTTTCATGATAATAATAATTACACCAATAAAAAAAGGATATTAAATATATTGCATGGCAGCTTTCAGTAACACATTTTACTTAAAACAGACTGTGGGTTGGCTTCAGTTTGCTGGTCTGATGTACAATGTACCTCTATGTCAGGTTAGTTTCACTGCAATTTAAATAAACATTAAAGAAAAGCTAATTTTCGACATGGTTCACACATAACATCCCCTATTAAAGCATTTTAAAGAATAAAAGTTTAAGCAGGATTAAAATCTTTCATATCAGAAGAGAAGCTTAGTGTTATTCTGTAATTAACTCAGGGTCATTAAACTTTACACCTGCACTTTACTGGCTAATAGAAAAATTGCAAACAGTATAATACAGGTTGTTAACTTGTTCTAGATAAAGTTAAAAATAGAAACGCCATGTAAATTACAGGGAAGGACAATCATGGAATAGGTAAAGGAGGACTCTGCTTTTCTGTTTTATTCATATACATAGGGCATCAACTTATTTCAAGTGTTTTGCACAAAACATTTGGCAGTTATTATTAATATTATTATTATTTTTAATAATAATAATAAAAAACAGTATTTATATAGCACCAACATATTACGCAGCACTGTACAATAAATAGGGAATCATTAGATTTTTTGCCCATGGAGCTTACAGTTCACATCTAAAATTCCATAAGGAAACTATTATGGGTACATTTTATTCAATTTAGATTTATCTTATATTTTTCTGTTGAAAGTTTGTGTACAAATAAACATTTTCGAATGACAAAAGATTCCCAAAAGACAAAAGATTACAATACCTCTCAGTAGAATCAACCTACCTACAGGCTCAATTTGTATGATGGAAACCTTGCATTGGACCATCCATTATGGTTCACTGGTCAGGGACAAATATTTGTGCATGTCAACAAGATCTATAAAAATTTTTAAACACACTTTCTAAAGTCTGGTGGTTGTGAGATACTTGGATATGAAATATATGAAATGTGGCCACACGGCTTCAGATTGGTACTCAAGCCAAAGCCAATATAGGCAGAGGCCAAGTACCTAACCTTATATTACAAAGAAGTTAGTTCTTTCTGTTTTCGAGATTCGATGGGAATGAATGGTTCAAATGCCCTGCCATACAGTGTTACTGAATATGATAAGACTTTCAAGAAACCGTCACTTTGAAACAAAGATGCATAAAATAACCCAGAAACACAAAATACAAAAGCAATTTTCTTTACATTCCACCAGAAGTTGACAAGCTCCCATTAGAAATTGCCTGGGAACAGTAGTCTCTTTTTCCCTATATTAACTGCAAATTACATTTAAAATGAGGCTAAAATAACGATTAGACCTAATTATTGAAATGTACATGGCCATCATAGTTCATGCACTTCAAGCTAATGGACAGTATTACCATTATAGGAATGAATACTTCCCTGTATTGTTGTCCTTTACATTGTGCACTAATCTAATTGTATTGGCTTCATGTTTCTAAAGTCATATCCGCTAATTATTAAATATGGAACATGGCGTTTCATACTTGATGGTTTAGTCTGTAACAAAAATAACTGGACCATTACAAATGAGTTAGTTAGGGTTCAATGGTCATATTTTGTGCAGATAAAGGAAAACATCTGATTGGTTGTTTTGGACAAACCACACATTTTTCCTTATTTTTAAAGAGAGTAACTTTTTGAATTGGAATAATATTGGAGCTGTTAGACGACGATAACATGAATTCCCTTTCATGATTTTATAGTAAATTTCAGATAATCTAGAATAATGATGGTCAATTAAAGCAGTAGTAAATACCAACCTCTAGAGAAAAAACTAAACTTATTTTACATGATCACTGCATTTGGCCTACCCAAACTATACTGTCTATATCCTCAATTGATGCTAGTGTCAGAACAATGAACAATTGATACAAAAATTGTCACAATTGTCTTTATCATGTCCTATAAAGTCTCTCAGGTCCACTCTTTATCTAAAGCACTGGCCCTGATTTATTAAAGCTTTCCTAGGCTGTTGAGGATTATTACTGTTGAGGATACACTTTCATCAGTGAAGCTGGGTGATCCAGCAACCTGGAATGGATTTCCAGGTTCCATCCTAAAAGTCATTAGCTATTTGTTAGCAAACGTTTGCAATTCTGGACCAGATCCATTTCAGGTTGGTTGGATCACCCAGCTTCACAGATGAAAGTATCCTCCCCAGCCTTGGAGAGCTTTATTAAATCAGGGCCACTGTGTAATATAAGCAATTGTTATTTTTTGCTTCCTTTTAGGAGATTCACCTAATGCACACATGAATATCTTTCCAACAACCTAATAATTTGGTGATTGGATCTAACACACAAATGGCCACCACCCAGTGTCTCTAAGTGAATTTCAGATTGTGGAGTTGATGTATGCTGTGAATTTAGAGTAAAGCTACGTACACACTTCCAATTATTATCGTTGGTAAACGAACGACGAACGATCCTGCACGATATCTGCGAACGATCGTATAGCACCGATCCTGTACATACAGATAACGACACGATCGTTCGCAGATATTGTACACACGATAGATGCGATCGTTTGAATGATACAGGAAGTGACGTGCACCACAGGAAGTGAGCGAACGTTCGTTCACCGCGCATGCTCAGACCATGGACGATCAATGAACGACCGTACACACGATAGATGGTCAATGATCGTCGTCCAATCCGATCCGCCGGTCGTTCATTTCCAACGACTATCCTCGTTCGTCGGCGTCGTTGGTTACTTTTTTTACGAACGATTTTTGCCCAATCGATCGTTCGTCGTTCGTTCGTCGTTCATTTCCAACGATAAAAATTGGAAGTGTGTACGCAGCTTTAGTCTCTTAACTTAGTGAATGTAGTGAAGATTCACTTTGTAAAGAATACCCAATCACATTCAAAGAAATCTAAAAAGACATTTTTTTGCTTGCACATGATTGGATGGTTAAAGTCAGGAGATCTTCACCTCATTCACTAAGCTAAAACATTGGCAAGGGGAACTGCTTAAATTCCTATAAGTTAGTCTATGAGTCTGCTGAGTTTGGATAGCAAAAATACAATCTTCTCATGAAAACAATTTTCGCAGATATTTACAGAGGGAACATTCTGTAGTGGCACAATATTTTTGCTGGCTGTTACGAGTTACTGCAATGTGTTCTTTTATTTCCTAAAGAAGGTTCTTTGTATTTAAAATTTCTTAGTTTTATGAATATTTATTTGACAGTATTACTTATATCTCCTACCATAATATATATATATATACATACAACAGACTGCAATTAATTTGCTATCATGCTTCAAACACATCAGCCAATAGGATTGTAAACAAAATTTGAAAGATAAAAGTAAAAGCATGCATCTGATTGGCTGCAGGAAGAAACAATTTAGTTTTCCCTATGTTTACATTTTAATAATGAAGTGCATGTGTACATGCAAATAATCATTTAGCTTGCTTGCACAGAAAAGCGTATTTACTGTACAAAGAAGATGTATCGTTTGTGTATCCTCTGGGTAAATATTTCCTCCAGTACTGTCATTTTCTTTTTATCCTGTAAGAACTGAAATGGTGCACATAACGAGTGAGCAGAGCATGCAAGTTTCCCAGTGTACAATGTTAGCACATGTGTCTGCGGATCATAGCAAAGCCTCCTTAATGATCCAGCAAAACTGATTTATCATTGTGGTGTAAAGACAGGGTGTATTGCTCAGACAAAAAGGAAGACACAAGAAGATACATGGGAATTTAATGGTTTATATAAGACAGTGAATACAAGAAAAAACTGCTCTGACTCAAACCTCCTGAAGATGACTTGGAGGTCGCAGAAAGAAAATAGACACAAATTCAAAACTGATGGAGGAAAGTATGGCATGTTTTATTGTGAGAATAAAAAGGTTTTAAAGATTTGAAAAAAGGAAAGCAGGAAAAGTGAAAGCTTTGTCAGATAAAAGACTACTGGAGGTGGATGGAATAAAAGGGTATGGAAGCAATTTCTTCTAAGGGCATCATGGATTTTATAAATAAGGCTCAGCACTGAGAAGGTGACAAGGCCAACTTTACTGTCACAGATGTAGATCTATCATTAAAATTGACACATTAACTTCACCTAAAGCAAGAACTAACCACTGATGGGTTTTAACCATTCCTTATTTTATAAAAAAAAATGGCATTGCATTCAGCATGAATCAGTAAGCTGCTTGCTGTCAATTTGAATAAATCAAATTTAAATAAAAACTTATCTTTTGCTTGCCATTAAGAAAAAAAGAATGTCCTAACAAAAATCTTTGCATATCTCTGTTATTACAGACTTTTGTTGTCTTCAGTCAGACATACCCTGCATGGTAGACTTGCCATGAATAGAAACAATAGGAAATAAGCACAATAATACTCTGATCTAATAGGAAAATTTGCTAACTCTCATGTATATTAATAATAAAATAATTGGAGAGGAAGACGTGAATTTTTATTCCAAATATTTTGGAAGGTCAGTCCTATTGGAAGGCCAGTGCTTACATATGGGTGATACATTTTACAACTGTCATATGCTTTCATTTTTACCAACAGGGATTTTCTAATATACTGGAAAAATTCTGTGTTGGCAGGATTCTTAGCTGTTCCATTTATTGGCAAAATGGAAAAAAGATATAAATTGTGTATGTACAATATCCACTTGTTGGCTAAGATGTGAGAAAGGATGGGAAGAAGTCTTATCCCTTGTCTCATATAAGCCTAGTACAGCTAATCTATTTCTAGATTTATACAGTACAAAATAAATCAATGCAATTGTCCTTAAAAATCAAATGATTTATATTGGATAAAAGCAATCAGCATATAAATCTGCATTTTTTAAATATGTGGCTGTTGGTATGTTGAAATGCATGGTTCAATTGCAATAGTCAAATATTTCAGCCAATGTCTAACTTCCTATGTCTACGAACCTGCCATAGCAGTAGAAAAGCTAATTGCCCCATGTACTCTGAATGGTTTTATTATTATGAAATTGCAAATAACTTGGGAATCCAACTGGAAGACAGTGAAGTCACCTGCATTGCCAAGACCTATTAGATGCTAGATAGCTAAACCCATCAGCGCCACTGAAAACTGAAATATGAAAAGAAAAGGGAAGAGAAGGCACGATCCAACTACTCCTAAGGCACTGATTTTTTTATAAACTGGGTCTCTAAACATGAAGTGTTGCTTTGGAGGCATGCTACAGACAACTCAGACTAATCTGGAAAAAAAGAATAATGATCGGTCACAGATTTATGGTTACTATTCCCCTAAAAATGGATGAACTAGAAAACTAAGATTATTATTACTTTTATCATTTTACTACCTGATTATGTTTGTGATGCTTTGATTAGTATCAGTGGAGAGAATAATGAAAAGGCTTTAATCTCATGGGAATGAGCTATATATGTACTGATGAATACAGTAATCCATAGAAACCAGAAATCTATGTCAGAAAGAGCTTTTCATAGGTTGCCCTGTTTTTCTCATATAGCCATTAGACTTTAAACAAAATAATCCAGATAATGCATGGTTTTTGTGCTTAACACCTCTTTAGCACTGGAAACAATGCCAATGACCTTTATAAATCATAATGATTACATGGATTTTATTTCAGTTAATAGCAGTTACAGCTATGCAAATCCTCCAGTAGGATAAAGCTGCTAAATACTTAGAAGTAGGTATATCTACATTTTTCCCACAGTATCTTTTTATTGAAAACACAATTCTGTTGTACTCTGGGAGCAATGTACTTTGATTTTTCTCATCACCAAAAGAAGCGAATCCTCCTAAGAAAATGATTCAGGAAAGATTTATTGCCATGTCCTGACTTTTTGCATTCAGGGATCATACTTCGGAGAAGATGTTTGCATGGAAAGAGAGACACAGCACATATGAATATCTCATCCATACCATATTAGATTCCCTCCATGGAAACAAATGCAAACTATTTTAAAAAATGCATTTGCCTAAGTTGTGTCACAGTGTAATGAGCAAACCTGGCATTGCAGTGACAAGTCTGCCATCAATCACCTATGAGCAGTCTTCTTTCCACTATCTCCAGAAAATGCAGTAGTATAGTATCAGACAACATTATGAAACTAATTATAAAGGAGATCTGTCTGAGCAGAAGTGCAGGCTTTGTCATTGCTGACTTTTTTGGTTTTAGGACATTAGTTATAGTTTATGTAACCCCATTCCCCAGTGATGATCCCTACTTCTATCTGTGTGGTCCTGGCTGGCAGTGCACATCATTGCAAGGAATAACTTCCTTCCTGGGTTCTCCTCCATGAGCTTTTACAGAAAGTGCTGCTACATGTGTTTGGTGAGCTTTATAGAGGATTTTGCTGCTCAAACAAATGGGTAGAGGAGAAGCAGCAACCTTGTTGATGACCACCATGATGGCCATTTCCATACAGACACACAATGCAGAACAAGGTATAGTAAGTAATGATGAAAATCAGCTGAACAGAGCTTCCACTCTTTAGGTAATGGTAATGATAAGGGGTTCTGAATTCTTGAGACTGCTGTCATGAAAAAAAGAAAGAAAACTTTCAAGTGCAAAGTTTGACATATTTAGTGTACAGCGCTGTGTAATATGTTAGCGCTATAAAAATCCTGTTTCCTAATATTAATAATAATAATAATAATAATAATCAGGACAAAATATAAAATCATCTGGTCTTTAGCAGGTTTTAAATTTATTTAAATCTAACCTCAGCTGTAAAACCCTAACGGACCCCACTGTGTCGTTATTTATTTAACCAATACTATGTTTGCTGTGCATTATGGCCAAACATCTTCACTGTGGTCTTGTCTGTCCAAAGAACTTTATTTCAGGTTTATCGTTTGTAAAAATTTAACATTGCAAACCTAAGCAGTCCTGCCATCTTTTTTTTAGAGAGAAGAGGCTTTCTCTTGGCACCCTTTTCAAATAAGATATAAATATTCTTTTTTTTTTTAATTGTACTGTCAAGGACTTTAACATTTACCATGCTGAGGCCTGCAGAGTCTGGGATGTAGTTATTGGGTTTTTTTTTTAAAAGATTGAGCTTTGGCAAATTTTCTGGGATGTTTACTCCTGGGAAGAATGTTTTTCAATTGTAAATAATCTTTTTCACTGTAGTATGATGGACATCAGATTGGTTTGAAATGGTTCTTATAACTCTTTCTAAATTGATGAGTGGCAACAATTGCCTGTTTATTATCATTGCTGATGTCTTTCCTCTTTGGCATTGTATGAACACACACCTGAATGTTCCAGACCAACAAACTGCCAAAAGTCTTAATTATATTAAATTACATTGGAACCAGTATGGGTGTACCTAATTTTTCACACATTGGTTTTGCATTTAGCTAACCTTTAATAAAGAGGAACTAAACTGAAAAGTACCAAACCCTTTAATCCCTTCAGTCCGGTCCATCCGGAAGTGTCTTGCATCGGGTCCTGCGTCATCCCAGCATCCATCCCAGGGCCGGCGCTCCGGGCACCGCCATCTTCTCCTCTTCTTCTGTGTTCTTATACTACGTCACACGACCTAGGCGCGAGATTGGGTAGGATGGAAAAAAAACATTCCGGTCTCACTGCGCGTGTGTGAGATCGGCAAATTTTTCTCGCGAAAAAGGCTCCTTCTGCGCATGCCCAAGATGCCTAGGCTATCGAGAATTAGGGGGTGGTGCTGCATTCTTTTTTTTTTTTTAAAGGGTGTTGTCTACCCTGCTCATAGGTGATTGATGGGTCTACCCTTTTATGTAAAGTGAAATTTCTGAGTTTAGGTACGCTTGTCTAACTATAGGACCTGTATGGACCAGATGATTTTTTTTGTGGCCTGGTAAACAAACCCTCAGAAATGCACTTTCTTTTTCTCATGACCATAAATGTAATTAAAAATGATTTTCCTACTTGTCAAAAATTGCAAGTAAGCATATGAAAAATATAAAAGCAGGCATGTGCAATCCAGTTACACATTGGTGATAATGTTTTAGTTCTTGTTCAGCCATGGCTGGCAGGATACATTATATACATAGGGATCCACCCATTCTCGGTTTTATACATAAAGAAAAACTTGAGATTGGCAGATATGACATTCATTTTACAGGCTGGAAAACAAGCGAATAGCTGACATGCACTGATTTGTTTCCTGTTATCAAACCTCAACAAAATTAACATTGTATTTCATACTACAAAACAACTTAAACTTATCCATTATTTTGATTAAATATAGGTTACAGAACAGCATAATGAAAATCAATCCATCTTAAATTATGTAGACCTGCTTTACATCTGTTGTGTATGAAACAGGCAAATAAACTACGAGTAAAAGAGGCCAATTTTCAATTTACAAATCATAAAAAGAAACAGAAGGGAAAGAGAAAATCATAGCTGATAAGTATGTGCTATAAGTCATAGGCTGCTCATCATGTGGGATGAGAACTAGATCACGCTCTGGAAAATGCGAACAAAAGTAGACTTGAAAAAAACAAAGAAAGATTTTTAGTCTGAACAGTGGCACGGTGGTCAGCATAGCTGTTATAGTATGGAATCACCCGTCAGCATGACTTATAGTATCCAGGTAGATGTTTAAAATCTCACAAGATCCCACAATAATAAAAATATTAAAGAATTATGGTGCCTAAGCTACACAATTTATTAAATACAAAGATGTAATGGGCAGCACAGTGGCTCAAAGGTTAGCACTCTGGCATTTGCAACGCTAGAACCCAAGTCTGAATCTCGGCCAGGGCACTATCTGAATAGAGTTTCAATGTTCTACCGGTGTTTGTGTGGATTTCTTCCAGTTTCCTCCCACATTCCAAAAACATGCCATTAGGTATTTGGCTTCCCCCCAAATTGACCTTATATTGTGTTAATGACATATGACTGTGGTAGGGACATTAGATTGTGAGCCCCTTAATGTTGTTTTTTCTGTATTTTCCTACTGTTTGATCTGTATATCAGAAGCCTACACAACAGGGAGTGATACCTACATTTACTATAACTACACGTACTATACCACGTACACTTCAGTAAGGTTATCACATTATCAGATCTGGAACAGATACAAGCACTTTTTGGGTGTGGAAGTCACGTCTTCACTTTGTAGGCACATCGATGCAATGTGTGATAGTTCTTACAACTGCTACATACTTGCATAAACGTATGTATACATGTTTAATATTTTTCATGTGGCATTTCCATTTATATTGTATGTGTAAAAATAGGCACGGGCAAAAAAGGCTTTAGCCTTTATTTACAGATTTTAAGCAACCATAGCAGAGCAGTTAGGAGTCGGATATATTGTTTATTAGGCAATGATTAACTATGAACATATAGGAACTGCAGAAATGCAATTAAAATGTACAACGCTTGAACAATAGACATCAAGCCAAATGTTAAGTCATTCTTGAAGTATGACACTGGATGGCGTCATACCAGTGGTATTGCTGAGAAAACTAGTAAATAATCTATTTTATATATTAAATTAAATAATATTATATTTCCCTGAAATTTGTTGGTGTAAGTTTTCGTTTACCTGCTCAATAAAATGAAAGTTGTTAGTTGGAGAAATAAGCACTTCATGTCTAAAGTCACCTTATATCTGTATAATTATTTTCATAGTTCCTTTTTAGGGATTTGAAATGTACTTAGTATTTTTGTTTGAATCCCACAACTTTGAACAAAGTTAAAAAACCAAAGCAGGTATGAATCATACTGGAATCTAAGGCATGGAAAGAACTATTATTCTGTATACGTAGTCTTTTGGCTGCATTGTCTGGCGGTCATCTGCTAAAGTAATTCCAGTAATGGAATCTTCAGAAAAGATATCATGCGGGATCAATTATCCTTAGGTTATGGATAATTGTGCATATACGGCTTAGCCTCTGGCCTCTGTATAATACAATTACAACCTTCTTGTTGTTGTATATCCCTGTGCCTGGCGTTGTGTTAGTACCTCTGCCAGGTCCCATGTATTCTGCAAAGTCAGGGCCTATGAGAATGAATAGACTGGGAAATGCAGTTGACCAATTAACCCATCATACAATATCCTGTTCGGTACTTTTGTCTTCTGATTAATATCATATGAAACACACTGTGAATCTTTATGGTAATCCATTCATAATAGATGAAACAGAATTGTATGAAGAGCTTCTACTTCTACTAATATTTTTTATAAGCCAACTATAAATCTAGCACTTTACTGACCTTGCATCAATCATGTAATTAAAGAAATAAGATCACAAAGGATATACATGTGATATTCTTTAATGATTTGACTGTTTATTTTCATCTGTACAACACTAGGCAAAGAGCTAACTAAACAACTCAAATGCATAAAGTATATATATATATATGGTTTATAGTTAAATTGATTACTCTTCCGGTTATAATATTGAAACATTCTGAAAATCACCTTAGAACTTCCTGATCACCCAAGATATTACTTCTCCACAAGATCTACAGGAACTAAATCTACTGCACAACTGGAATACAGTAAATGTGTTTTTTTCATGGAAAACAGTAACCAATGCAAAGTGTGCTCTTAGGGTGGTGGGAAAGTGTTCATTGGTGCAGTGGGAAATGTCTGAACCTGAACTCCTTTTTTTCTTTCCTGTTGACTTTATGGACATACAGGTGGCCAACAGGCTGGAAGCTACAGGGGAGCACATATCACAAATTCACCCGTTCATTGTAAGTGTATGTCAGGGGTGATGACGCTGATTCACTGCCCCATGGGCAGGTTGGAGTCACAAAGATGAACCACACAGCTCAACAAGGTTTGAATTTCTTTACTGGAGCCATGTGTGTTACCTGTCTTCTCTGCAGTGTGCAACAGGTGTGTGAATCACAAAGTTTAATAAAGTGAATCACAAATTATTTAGAAGGTAAAGCATTAAAGCATGTGAATTTAGTTGTTTGCAATGCATTTCATTTTGCCTCTTATTTTGCCAGGATTCCTGGTGTTATTCCTCTGCATTCCTTGTGATTGATGCAATACTGCTGAATGACTTAAAGGGACTGCTGTAATATATGTAGATGAAAGGAGGGGACAATGGCACTGGATCAATATGGGAGAGCTAGTACAATACAAATTTACAATACAATATTTATGGGTTACAATATTGCTGATGGCAAGAATATGTGATTTCTGGCAAAAACAACAAATATGACAAATATGGACAAATTATATAAATGTTTTAAGTATTGCACTGGTCCTTTTTTGTTGTGTTAGCGTGATGTTTTAGTGTTTATAGCACTATTGATATTATCAACTGCTCTATATAAAAGCATTCTGTGAAACATATTTGAATTATGGTACTTTATAAAGCATGTTAAATGCTATCCATACACAAAATGCAGTGCTTGTCAGACTTGTCAAACTGAAAGCATTTTTGTAGAATCTTTCAGTTTTGTGGCTTTACAAACACATAAAAAAGTGATTGATAATATAGAATGCATACTTCCATTTACAGGACATGTGCATGTATATTGTGTTCAATTGTTCATTTATCTTTAAAGGGTATTTAAGTTTTTGGTAGATCCTGCAGAGGTAAAATTCTGGGCAGTTTCCTGTTTCTTTAAGGAACATTGGGGAAATCTGTGCTTGAGTTTCTTCTGCTGTGTCTGTTGTGACCAATATGAGAGACTCTCACTTTCTCTGATACATGTTTTCATTTATTCTATATTATACAAATGCAAAAGGAGGTACTGGAATCTTACATTGGTGGGCAGGAACATAAACATTCCCCATGTGAACTGTAACCGGGGCTTCTTTTAGTCTTTTTCTTTTCTTTATTTTATTACCATTGCTTGTGTGCTGTTATGCCAACTTCATATTACCTTTTTCACTTCCTATCATTTTCTTTCTTTGAACAAAATAGAAAAATATTAGGTATAATGAGAGGCCGTAATCTGGTACAAGAATGGGTTCAGGGTAGCTAAAGAAAAAGCTCTTTTAACTCGTCATAGGTATTTCAACACCTTTGTACTTTTACCTCCCTTTTCCTCATTTGATTTCAATGAATTTGGCCAAAATAGTACAATTGTGTTAAATCTCTTTACTGTTTCTAATTTCTTGGCAGTGAAATTCTCTTTTTTGCTTGCCCCACATGCCTTTTTGTACATGTAGTTGCAAAATATCTAAAAAGATGAGGCATGGTACTCTACATTTACAAGTTTTGAGCCCATCTGTGCCTTTTCATTTATATAACTTCATATCTCCCCTCCTAGTGTGTGTTACTTTCTCCACCTTCTAGACTGTAAGCTCTTCGGGCAGGGTCCTCTCTTCCTGTGTCACTGTCTGTATTCGTCTGTCATTTGTGTAATATGTTAGCGCTATATAAGTCCTGTTGATTATTATTAATAATAATAATAATAATAATATTATTATTGCAATAAGTTATTATAAGTTCCTATGGCCTAACCTATATAAAATATTTTAGTATGGAACTCCTACTCTATATATTTTATACTCTATTGTTTTATATTTTGTACAATTATTTGAGGATCTGATGTGTATAGTTAGGGTACAACAATGAAGACATATGTATAGTTCTGTATTAGGACATTAGTCATGGAAGGATCATACAAAATGATAAAAGTGAGTTGTTATGAAACTTTAGCCGCCATATGCTTGTTCTTGGCTCTCAATAACCTGGAGCAGCCAGCTGTCTGTGCAGGGTGACAATATCTCATCTCACCGCACAGAGCTGCTATTTAAAAGCTGTATCAGTTCTCCTTATTTCCTGACAAACACTTCCCAGTACTTCAACAAGTAGTCTTCAGTCATTATATGGGGCAGGCTGACAGCTTTCTGTTTACAGTCCAAAGCAGCTAATACGGGACTGGAAACAAAGTGACTTGTCTGGGCTTTAAAAGGCTCCAGTGCTGCAGGGGAAAAAGGATACAGCTCATCATTAATACAGATGGTTGGCTCAAGTGTCACCTTTCAAAAGTGATGGGTTAGAGTTAATTTGTGGGATGTGCCGCTCATTACGTTGTACATGCAAATGCCCAAGAAGACCAAGCCACAATAATGATGAATATTACAGACTAGACTTTTCAAATGTAAAGCATTATTTTACCTTTTCAATGCAAAACAGGATTGCAAAATGATCAACGTTGTAAAAAATGTGGCCAAGGTATCACTGATTTCCATTTAAAAGGTCAGGTCATTTTTGAGTAGATGATGATGTGGTAAACCAAATGACGATTTCTTATATCTCTTGGAGAAATATTCTTGGCCTGTACACCTGCTGCAGCTTTAATGAGAGGTTCTCACTCTACCTGTTGGAATTACTCATTCTAAATTATACAGAATGTAGCAGGAGATGCTGGAGGGCACAGATGTTACTGTAAACTTCCTAAACTCCCAGGTGGTTAGGAGTCAGGATTTATTACAAGGTGACTGTTAAAATAACCGAGATATAAAAAGAATCAACACATCCTATAACTAATATAGTTTTGGATGGACTTTAATGGGAAATGTTCCTGTAAAACATGTGTATAGTATGGTTACCTGTCAAAAGATTGGAAGTCAGGCACATACACATCCGACCCAACCACTCCTGCCGTATTATATGACGACGTAGCATTAGGAAGGCAAAATATGGTTCATATCCTGTAAATCTTCAGATTCCATCCTATTCTCATTCCTTCTGCCTGATCATCAGATTACTAGAGAACAACACCACATTGGTGACACCAACAACAAGGTTTCTGCAGATGTGTGCACCTCCATAGTACTTTTAGGATTTGGTAAAGCCAGCCTTGGCTGCTGGTTTGGAACCACAGCTGAGGTAGATGACATTATTCTTGACAGATTTTGCATGGTGTATGTAAAGCCAAAGCCAAGTGTAGAAGTATTAATCCCATCAGTTAAATACATTGAAACCAATGGGGCTCATTTACTGAAAGACTCTCCGCTCCTTTAGTAAATCAAACCCAATAGAAAAATGTTATCACCGATTTGCAGAAATTATTGCTGTAGAACTGCAGGGAATTACAATGAAAGTGTCGCCATTGGTAACTCATTAGGTCAAAGCTCTCTTTTACTAACCTGCAATGTGACATCTGAAACCCCATTCATTGGTGTGGTAACTTTGTTTTTCTATGTCGAAATACCAAATATTTGCAGGCAAAAAAATGTACACTATTAAATGTTTCAGATTATGTTTGGCTCCAGAGATGCACATGTCTGCACCAGGAACTTTTATCTCTATGTTTAGAAATATTATTTATATGCCTTTTATACAGTTATACACTGTTGTGCTTGCTCTTTGGGTTTGCTTTGTATATAAGGACCTAAGTGCTTCCATTACTGTACAATAAAATGTTCTTTTCTGCTTCAAGTATACAATTTAAATTAAAAGATTAACAGAATCAACAAATTAAGGCTTAAATTGGGGCTATTTTCTCCTCTAGCAGACATATCAATCCCAGAGTACACACAGTGTTATTATCTCAATTGTAAAATAAACCACTTTATCTTTTATGATAACACTGCTTGTAAAGTGATGTATAAACAGGGAGATAACTGATATCACTTTGATGTTGTGTTTGACTGATACTGACAGCCCTATATATCTAATGAGCGACAAGAACAGTAGAATTCTCTGGGATTTAGCTGTCAGCAACCTGGCTAACCCAAAAGTTCGAGTACAGATGGGGTGAATGAAAACTAAAATATGATTTGACACATATTTATTATAAGGTAATTACATCAAATTTGGTATTGATAAACTGTTATGTATTGAGACTGAATAGAAAAATTATGGTCTCTTTAAAACCCACCACCTGCTCCATGTAAAACCGCGGTTTTCTCTCCTTATATCATGCCTACGTTAATTACTCTTTTCAACTCTTAATTACTCTTTTGCTTATCAACATTCTAATGACAGTTTTATATAAAGGTTTATTTTTACAAACCTTATTTTACACCCCAATTACTGGTGTTTTGTGTTTTTCTATATCATGGCAGGTAGGAATGGCTTGCAGGGTGTTGTATAAAGGTTCCTAAAAAATCACACCACCCACCCCAGTGTTTCTCTCAAGAGCGATCAGCCCTGATGCATAAAGGGGGGTGACTTTTGAGAGGAGTTAAACAAATATGAAAATCCCTTGATGGGTAGATGTCTGGAGGAGTGGGAATTTCTAGAAGGTGCCCACTTGGGATGCTGACCTTCATAATTTAAAGAATAAAAAATGATTAACAAAAAGGGCTGACCAGGGACAGTTTAGCTGGAGAGTAAAGGGGCTAGACCAGAGGTAGGCAAACTCCGGCCTTTAGGCTGGATACGAACCTAGCCAGTATTCCAGTCTGCCCCCCCCCCCCCTAGTTTTTTGTTGTTGGATCCAGCCTAATTGAATTGTCGCATTATCGCGAGTTTCTGGGATATAATCGATATCATTGAGTTCCCACACAGTAACCCCAATTATTATGCCTAAAGAACAGAAGCAATGTGCAGCTACCAGTCTCCGGAAGGTTGACCTCGAACATCGTGTCTTCAACCCCGCGGCAACAAAACCCTGTGTTTAGTGTGCAACGACACCAACAGCACTTTCAAGTGGTCGAATCCCCAGGGGCATTTCGATGCAAGGCACGCGCACACGTACAGAGACTACATTGCGGATGAGCGGAAGACTGAGGCTGCTCACTTGCAGTCACAGTTGGAAAAAAACTTTCATTGGACACTTTGTTTCTTCTGGCCTAGTGTGCCTTCTTCACCTCCTGAAATGACCTAGTAGTCCACAAAGTTTGCCGACCCCTGGACTAGACGATGGTGGACATCCTCCAGCCAAGAAAGAGGGCTCTATCTGACATACTGCAACCTTTATTATACACAGTGTGCATTCAATCAGAGTAAGCTAATTCAGAACAGGAGAGTGCAAGGCTGCAGAGAATGCTGGAGGTCAGCCTTCAAGTACATTCAATGGCTCCTGTAAAACAATCTAAAGAGGTCTCAGTTATTATGTAACAAACAAGCTTTATAAAGTAAAAGTTACAAAAATGTCCTTTATCTTTCACCCCCCTCATTAACACTAGAACATACAATAAGAGGGATTCAGCAAAAGCCAGGGACAGTGAAAATGCAGTGGGCAGGACAAGGTGTGGCCAGGTGCTGATTGACACAGCCAACATGATGGCAACTCTGCTCTATATTCACTTGCAGTGCAGTATTGTTGCCACAACATCACAGAGAACTGCATTAGGTGGACTTCACTAGTAGGACTAACAAGTACTCTGCAGGGCCAATTATTGGGTGGTGCTAAACTTTGGTCTCACTTTTCACCAGACTGCTTTAAACTGTGATGACAGTCATGATAACTAAGCCCCTGCACCCTGATGTCAGCAGATAAATATTGAGTATAGTAAACTCTATTTGGAGGTGGTTTCCAAAATTCGGAACTTGGGCAGCGTGGTATCATATCCACAAAGCAAAAAGAACAAATCACTGGAAGGATCAGCAGGTACTGCAAACAAAATAAAAGTATTAAAAACAATAACACTAATACTTTTATAACTATTATCAGTAAGCTTTCATGAATTTTTTTAAATCTTTGTTTTAGACTGATTATTCCCAATCGTCCTAATATGTTAGGCATCAGTTTGATTTTTTTTTACTATAGAAACTACAAAGATTTTTGCCATAGACCTGGCCGATCACCACTGCATCACTGGTCTGTCTACATTAGGTCCCATGTCAGTTTTGGATCATTGCTCAGGCCAGGCTTCCTAATAATGACAATGAGCATAATGGCAGCTTCTCCACCAGTGCAGCACATGTCAAGGTGACAACACAGATGCACCATTATAATACAATTGTTATACCACTGCAGGAAGTACATGAATAAGCGCCTTTATGGTAGGATCACCAGGTATTCTTTTATTAAAAGACGTTAAATTAAAAACATTGATAACGTTTGAAATTACTGTAACGTTAATTGTTATATGAAACTTCATATCTAATTTAGTTTAGAATTTAGAACTTTAACCTATGATTGCTTAATGCTTTTAGTTAAAAAAAAAAAAGAAAAGAACACAGATAATTTTCAGATGTATCCCATTATGTGACGGTTCAAATATAATACACAATAACATTGCTGTTTTTGTTTAGTGATAATGCTATTCTTTATAGAGAGGAAATTTGGAAAAAGTGACATTATATATACATAAATTTTGTACTTTAAGGTCTCTCAAAGATGTAGTGAAGAGTATGTGAGTGGTGCTTTATAGAGCAGTAAGGAGTAATACCTTGACATCTTCTAACCATTTCATTCTCTCCCTCCTCCTCCATCTAAAGAGAGCCCATTAAAGTGGATTTCATTGCATTCTAATGCTGCTATTACTGCAATAAAACCATCAATCTCTAACCTAGGAGAACAGCCCAAGCAGCATTTTAAGACTCTCACAGCTGCCTAATCTTTACAGATCAAATTAAAAAGAGAGGCTTTATCAGAGCCTGGCCATAACATCATAACACAGTTATTTTGAGTGAAATCAGATTCTGAGTATTGAGCTCGAGTACTTAAGTCCTAGAGACATTATAAGGATACAGAGGACAAACAGGAAAAATGCATAGCGATGAACTCCAAATTTCAGCTTCTGCCTTTGCATATCGGCTCCATTGCCACACAGTTGTATTGTTTAAAATGTTAAAAATGTATGTGTACTAGTGATGGGCGTCAGGTTGGCTGCTGCTGTGGGTTCAAAATTTGCAGTCCTGGTAAATATATGTGCAGAGAATATTTTTTAACCATAATGCACTGTACAGTCTTTCAACTATGGCCAGCTGGCTTGGGCCCCATATCAATGGCAGATTTTCACTGATTGTGATTGATTTGTGAAAATCTAGTGTCAGTACAGGTACCCAAAAATGTTGTGTAGTGGTCTGCTTTACTGTTTCACTATATGACCAACCAAATCCTCCTACCCCCTCCTCTCTTCATAGAGCAAAACAGGGTGCTCAGCAGTGGCCAAGCAATATGTGCCGCAGACAGTGATTTCCAACAATCATTTAGAGAAATTATTATTTAAAAGGGCCAATAAAGGGGGGTTATGATTAAGCGAGTCCCCTTACTGTAAAAGTAGGGGAACAGAGTTGAATATGAAACCTTTGTAGGGAAAACTCAAACTACATAGGTAGAGATAAGGGCCAGTTAGCAAACTGTAACATAATTCTGATTGCTGGCATTTTAGTAACCTCCTAGCTGTCAGTTTAAATTTTTATTATTGAGGCATTTTTGTTTTCTTTTGTTTTTTTATGGTTATAGGTCAGAGGCCATTTTTAATAATATTAATAACTTGCATTTATTTAGTGCCAATATATTACACAACGCTTTATAAAGTCCATAGTCATGTCACTAACTGTCCCTCAGAGAGGCTCAAAATCTAATGTCCCTGCCATAGTCCTTTGTCATTTCCAAAGTTTAAGGCCAATAAACCTAACTGCATGTTTTTGGGATGTGGGAGAAAGCACATGCAAACAGGGGAGAACATAAAAACTCCAACTTGGGACCTAGTGCTGCAAAGGCCAGAGTGCTAACCTCTGAGCCACTTTTATTTGCTGTCGTGTCTGTAGCAACCTTTTTTTTATGTCAGACTTATTTGTTTATTTGGGTGATATTTTGGGGTATTTTTTTATATATGTATTTCATTTAATGTTGATTGGAATTTAATTTTATGCAAAAGGTTTAAGGGTTTGCTGCCATTTTTACACTTCTCTATCATCTGTGGTCTCTTAGCTCTTTCTGAGATCTTGACAGAATTCGGCCAGTGGCAGGACATTCTGCATCAGAAGGGGGACAGACACAGTAAACTACTGGCTAAGTTCTATTTGCAGGTAAAAGTGAGCACACAGTCCACACAGCTTTCCTTAAGCTAAGTGACATTTGCTTAGTAAACAGTCTCTAATCTATTCGTAACTCAACCTCATAAATTGTTTGCATAGCTGTATACTTGTAATACCCTGCAATGTTATTCATGGTGATGATACCTAGAATGGGGATTTATGGTCCCATGATAGACTATGGAGCCCAGCAGCATATTTGAAATGGTCTGGCTTTGAGGTTTAATTGGATACTGCAAGGGTCTGCCTAGGCAAGTGCAGGGCAATGACCCATTCTGGTGATTTGTTCATTTTTATACTTATGCATGTTATAAGAGGCAAAGTGGGGACAGTTGAGAAATATTTTATGATTTCAGCTCCACTTTAAAGGTCAACTACACTTTTGTTTTAAAATAAATATTGCCAAAATGCTACAACTTTTTTTTCGCATAAACTAAGAACATGTCATAGTCTACCTAACTGAAATCTGTTGCTGAAAGCCAAAAAAAATGTTGTTCACTTACATCATCACTAAATGACCATTAAGGTTCCTGTGGGAGAACAAGGTCACAAGAATTACCGGTACTCCTTTGTTTTTTACAAGCCCAAGGATAGCCAGTTACAGATTCAACAATAAACACAAGTATATGAGTACATGCACTGAATGTACAATATGCTTCCCAAAATGTAACACGTTTTCTGTGTACAGGCCTGTAATTTTACATTTACTTTGAGGTAATTATATCTATTTACAGCATAGGTGCTGCATGGACACTGTACCTGACAGAATGTGCTTGATTACAACAGAATTTCTGTTATCTCTAATGAATGTTGGTTTATTTATGAATAAAGTAGCACTGCAGAGGTAATGGCTTTTGTAAGTCATCTCTTGATGACTTAAAAAAAACTAATGAAGTCCTCATGAAGCCAAACCCCAAACTTCCTGGTAGTCCCAGACCATACAAGTCTTGTTTTAGTTCAGTGTTTTTTAAAGTGGACCTAAACTCATTTTAACTTTACATAGAAGTTAGAACAACCCTTCTAAATAAAGAAAAAATGTTGTTATTATTTGCACTTTTTTGCTGCGGTTATCAAGACTAATTGGGGGTGCAGAGCCTGCCGGAATACCTACATCATGCATCCTGGGAGGCTCTGGCTACTCCTTCTGCATATGCCCAAGATTGGGCATCCGCCGAAGGGGCATTTTTTCCACCAAGGGGCAAGTGATGCTAATCTCATGCATCCACAGTAAGATCTGCTCTCTTTTTTTTCCTTAACAGCAGCTATGTCACCCAATCTCACACCTGTGCAGTCCAAGATCAGGCAACGTAGCAAGAAAATAGAAGAGAAGACAGAGGATGGCGGTGTCCAGCGCTTACTCAATCCCAGGACGAGGCAGGACCGGATTGCTGGAAGGGATCTGCGGGAATAAATAAAGGTAACTGTTCTTTTTTTTTTTTTTTTAGTTTAGTTTTACTTTAACCAGGGTTCCTCCAAAGGGGTTCCTTATGCTATAAGTAATTTGTGGCTCTCAAATTAGTTTAACTGACACCAATGATCTTTTTTGGATATCTGTAAAGGCAACATTTTCCCCACTGGTCAGCAATACAGGAGACATTCTTCCCACTTACCACCACACTAATATACTGTGAGCTGTGAACATAGTTATTATTGTAAGGGTTCCCCAAGACCTGAAAGTTAGTTCAAGGGTTTCCACCGAGTTATAAAGATCAAAAAAGGCTGTTTTGGATCATACAAAAGGATAGGGCATGTATGTTAAGTTTGGCAAGAAAGAAGCACTTTATATTGAATAAATTGACTTAACATATTGATCAATGTAAAGTGTGAGCATTAATGATGAGTTAATTTTAATTTTCAATTTCAACAGATGCAGATCAATAAAAATATTAAATATATTACAGCTAGAATAAATACCGGAATTAGCTTTCGTGTCTTTTAGGGCTGTGTATATCTCGGAACTTGGATAGACAGAAATCCTTGAGGTACAACGACTCCTTGACATGTATGTATCTGAGCTGTTCATCTGCAGTTCAGCTTTAAGTTGTGTAATAACTAATATTAAAATAACATTATAATAATGTATGAGGGCTTCTATTCCTGGCTATTGGCATATCCCATGCTTACATAATTCTATAGCATAGACATGTCACCATCATCTCCAACCAAGGTGCATTGTGGAGTATTTGTGGTGCTCCATACATAGCTAGTTATAACAGCCACAACCCATAACAGTCAAGCAGAGGCTCACATTCCTTAAAGATGCGTTCACATATTTTCTTGTGAATAGATTGTCTTAAGACACTGAAAATGAGTAGTAACCCAAATTTCTGCAGCTCGGCCATGATTCATGCAGCGATGAGGAGGTTATGGGTGCCGTCTCATGTAGAAATGAAGTGGCACAACAGCAGTAATGGCTTTCAGAAGCCATCTCTTGGTGACGGATGCTTTCAAAAATCTGACAAATGCAAGTATTTAAAATAGTTTTGGTGAGATTTAGTTTACACAAGGGATTCTGAGGGAAGGGGATGTTGTTTATCTTGATGTCTTAACACCAGTGATAACATAATTCGATTGTTCGGGCCACCTCATTATGTTATTATTAATAAAGGGCACACAGAGGGCAGACAAGTAGCGGTAAGACAAACATTGTGCTTGAAGTAAGAAAATAACTGCTCCTGTCATATCTCTGTTAGCAGTGTTTAGAAACACTTCTGACACTTTCTACATGAGAATGATTTTCTGGGGTTTTTGAAAAAAATTTGACTGTTTACAAAGCAAAATTTTGATGTATAATGTTATTTTGTGGTCAGGAGCGTGTAAGACAGTGAGGAAAGAACAGAGCTTCTGGGAGGCAAATTGTTGCTTAATCCTTTTGCAGCTGTTATCCTGATTGACTGGATTTTGGAAGCTGTGATCGAAGGTCTGGCCACCAGTATTGTCCTCATTATTAGGGCTGCTCTCATTACTGACTTAGCATGCATGGTTCTGCAGCCATTGCGTAGGGAGGTGGCCATCTTGGCAGAGGCAGAGCTTTGCTTCCTCTATGTCAGAGCCTCCAGCAAGGAGAATAGTGAGAAGTACAGTACTATTACCAAATCTCCTAGGGCTCGCAGTCAGAGGCAGCAGTGCCTATGATCCTAGATCTGAGGCTGTAAGCACAAATTGTTTATGTTTAGGGTACAAGTATTATTTCTAGATAATATCAAAACATATCAGTTTTACTTTTTGTGTTTAGTTCTACATTACAGGCAGCTTTGGACTGTGCCCTGAGTGTGTAATAATGGAATTGAATTGGGTTGCAATTCCTATTGTTGTGTTGGTTGGGGAAGTATAACATAGTGTTTGATATTTTTTTTTAATTCTACTTCCTATGCTACATTTGAGAGCCTTTTCATGGCCATGCACACTTAGCCAATAGATACCTATAATGATAAGATGACATTCTAAGGCTACATACATACGTGCAATAAATATGGAAATGGAAAAGAATGAGTAACGACGCTGGAAATGAATGAGTAACGACCGATCGTCCGATAATTGTTAACAAAAAAAAATGCACAATGAATGGCCAACGAAGCCGATGAACGATGAATGTCGTGGAAACGAACAACCGTCTTGGCGGATGTGATTGGGCGACGATCGTTCGCTATCTATTGTGTGTAGAGTCGTTCAGTGATCGTGGATTGTTCTGTGATACACTTTCTCTTGTGCGTGTCATTTTCTACATCGTTCAAATGATTGTATCTAGTGTGTGTACATTATTGGTGGATTATATTTGAACGGTCGTATCGTTACGGCATGTACAGAATCGTGCACAATACGATTGTTCAAAATAATTGTGAATAATCATAGATCGGTTGTTAATTGTTAGTTTTCTAATGAAGATTATTGCAGGTGTGTATGTAGCCTAAGGCTACGTACAAATGTCAGATGATTCTCGTCTGATTATCACTTCAGGACGGCCTCTGTACACATGTCAGATTCTCATCTGAGATGAGCCCTGCCGTTCGTATCGGCTGAGAATCATCTGACATGTGTACATAGCCTAATGCTGTTGGTATTGGCTTGGTGTTATAAAAACCACCCCTAAAATAACTGTAGGGAACCCTATAAAATGTATTGGTCAGAATAAAGCTCAGCAGAAAAGATAACTATGTCATGTTGCTGGTTTTGCCAAATAACATTGGCCCTGGAAGCTATGTGGGTACCATCAAATGAGAAGTCAGTCTGCCATAACTCTAGGAACTCCCAGCAACCTCTCGAGCAAGGATAGCATTCAACTGAACAATGGTTGAGAATTAAAATATTATTATCCAGACCAACCTAGAATCCAGATGATAGAATCTAGGCCAATCTCTGGAATCAGTATGTTATTGGTGGATGCTATTAAAAAAACAAGGGCTACACAATGAGCATATCCACGAGGGGACACAAATTTGAATAGACAGTAAACTTACTACTGAAACCAATCTGACCCAGCAGAAAAGCACTTAAGAAAACAAATTAGGGTCATGGTGGCCGGCATAAAAGTCCTAGGAAGCTTCTTTCTGCTCTCTCTTTGTAAACTGGTAACAAATACTAAGGTACATTTTGGTCTCCACTTTAACTAATGGTCAGTATAGTTACCATCACAATGATAGACAAATAGTGAGAACTTTATTTATATCCTGCTGCCAGTTTACGGTTAATACAAGTATACTGTATCTGCTATAAGATGAACCCTGTGTTACATTTTAAATTCACTCATTTATCTGCAGGCATGTTATACAGGTAGTAGAAAGGTTCCTTAGTTAAGTAGGCTTGGCCACTGCTTTAAACTATCCTAATTAGACACACATGTAAGCTGTGTAATATTGTGTCAGTAATTATAGAGATGTGTTAGTAACACGGATCTTATATACCATGGTGAATAACCACTTGATATCTGAAGGTATACAATTTGCAGGATTTCGGTTAATTTTCCAGAGGGGTGCAATCTACAACGTCCCCCATTAGCCGGCGAGATACCTACAAGTATACTTCCCAGAATGTATTTTTAATTCTTGTTTTGTCAGCAGCTCTTTGTGCACTAATCACTATAACAGCTTGTTACACTAATCAGCTCTAGGTACAATGTAAAGGGATTGTGGAGGATAGGAAGAAGATAATTGTAGATTTAGCTGTAACAATTCAGAAAAAACCTTTCTATTATTGTGTGTGTGTGTATATATATATATATATATATATAAATGTACAGCGCTGTGTAATATTTTGGCACTATATAAATCCTGTTTATTATTATTAATATTAATAATAATTATAATATATAAAAATAGATATACCTAAATTTAAGTAACATATATCGCTTTAAAGTTGAAAAATAATTTTGCTGTGTGAAAAGAATACATTTTTTTAATAAATCAATCCCAAAGATGGTAACAGGTGTAGTGCCCAACTCCAGAAATTTACATGAACATCCAAAACCAAGTAAATTCAGTTTGCTATTATCTCTTAAGGGTAGATGTCTGTTTCTCTTATTTCCATCATATGTCCATGACCAGTTTCAGTTTAGGATCAAACCTGGTTCCAATTTAGAGAATAATCGGATAACGGTTGCAGAAGATGTGAGCATAAAGCAGCAGAAATTGTTTAAGAAGGGTCTGAGGTTGCTACTTTTTTTAAGCACATTTTTGCATCCAGAGAGAATCAATCATACAACTCACAGATGTCTGACAGCATATGGACAAAATAACATGAACCCATTCAGTTGTTATCATTCACACGGATTTAGGTCAATTCTAGGCGCTCTTACTTCTGAATTGAATATTACTCCAAAAACTGCCGTCCTATGGAAATAGGAAGAATCAAGGCTTAGACAGGGTTAAAGTGACCTCTCTTTGAGATAGGGCCACTCTTCCATCTGTCAGCAGACTGTCAGCAGCAGGTTGTGGTCATAGGAAGGGTGTGTAGGTGCTGAATGACTTGCTGCCTTTTCAGACACAGAAAGCAGGGTCAGTGAGGCCTTAAGAAAGGA
This sequence comes from Pyxicephalus adspersus, assembly GCF_032062135.1. Lineage (NCBI taxonomy): Eukaryota > Metazoa > Chordata > Amphibia > Anura > Pyxicephalidae > Pyxicephalus > Pyxicephalus adspersus. The sequence goes on from NC_092858.1 coordinate 34,587,873, forward strand.
ATGTAAAGGTATTTGTCAGTAATGGTATATGTCTTTGTGTTCTTGTGTGTGAAGGTAATAATATGTGTACACATGTATAGCAGAGTGTGCCTGTGTGTTCAGGTGTGATTACATACGTGGGCTGTAACGTCATGCAGATGAAAGGGTAGCAGTGCATAATATTTTATACTCTCATTAGATATGCATCAAAGTATAGATCATTTTAGTAATTATTTAATATTAATAATAAACAGGACTTATACGGCGCCAACATATTACGCAGCGCTGTACATTAAATAGGGGTTGCAAATGACAGATACAGACAATGACACAGGAGGAGGGGAGGACCCTGGCCAGAAGAGCTTACAATCTAGGAGCATTAAAGTGTATGTTTCAGAGAGTTGTTCCGCCTGTATACATCACAATCCCTTGAATTTTGTTTTGATGGACAAACAGCTAGCCCTCAGGCAAACCACTAAATACACAAATACAACACTTATGTGAAGTGTTTTAGTCTGTGTTTTCAAGCAGTGGCTAGTGAACATGCACCGCATCCCCCTGTCCCTAGCTATCCTCAGTGGCAAGAGCTAACCCACCCTTAGCTTGCCCTATGGTGAATTGCTTATCTCCTGAAAGAATATGAGCATATACTAATTTGGTATTCACATCCTCTTACCATTAGAACAGGTATCAGATGGGAAAAGGAACACATACTAGATAACTATCACACAAAATAACAATTGTAATTCCTACATGTGTGCAATGGTTGTTTAGCAAGCTGCCATGGTGGATCACTAGACAACTGACTGTGGATTTGGTATGGAGAAGGATGCAGCAGGGAGACTCTCACTCCCCTCCCCCTCCCTCTACATAGAACTGAACAGCACCATGTGTACAGTGCTCATTTATTCTAATGGCTTTGGAAATGAGAATGAGCATGTTGTGAAAAATTTGTAAATACTCAATCGCATGCATGAAAATTTAAAGAGCGGGATTTTTATTTGCACCCCCGACAGTTTGATATTGGACTCCTGGATAAAAAATGAGCACTTAAATAATGTGTAGGTAGACTTAGTTGGCTTAGATTTTGTTTTGTATATATCATGTATATGTGAAAAGGCAAATTTATAAATCAACACCTTCTCTTTAGTTTAAAACTTCTGGTATAAACTTTTCAACTAGAGAACTAAGGAGGGGAAATGTGTTAATGTATACTTTTATTTGCTTATTATTAAATGGAATATTTTCAAAAAAAGGTCCATGTGGTACATTCTAATAATTACATGATTTATTTTCTGTCTATCTACTGTGTACAATTGAAGTGTGATTAAATCAATGAAATACCTGTAATATTTTGTAGTTATTCAGTTGCTGTGAATTAAACTAGTTTTTACTCCATTGCAATACTATATCAATTAGTGTGAATTTAACTTAATTTAATTTATCAAGCAATATCACACTATTCTACTGCAATAAGGATTACAAGATAGAAACTCTTACTGTATCTCGTGAAATGGCCATAACCTTCAGAAAATGCAGCAACGCTTCCACTGTCCTTTCATTTCCCTGATTAATGTAATAGGACTCTATAGTGTATTTTCATTAATGTAAACCTTTACTAAGAGAAATGTGGGGGATGTGATTGCTGATTGCCTTTTTCTGATGTAAATGCTTATTGCCTGTCCGTTGCTCTGAGCTTGTAGCTTTGATATTGTCTGCTTCATTGACTTAGAACATGTATGCAGATCAGGAAAGTCAGAGTAAAGTCAGAAATACTTAGCAGCACACTAGTTGTGACTTAAAGTTCAGAAGCAATAGGGTCAGCATGACAGCAACGCAATTGCAGACTGATTATCATAATGACTGTTTATGCTACTTTTTTATTTATATTTGTCTGCAGCTTTATATTTAAATATTGTTTTTTGTAAATGCTCCCTGCAGTGATCATGTGCATATAAGGAATGTGAATAGCACCCTTCCAAGGTAAGCGCAGTCTGTATGAAATTCACACCTGACTCAAAGCTTGCAATGAAATACAGTTAAAGTGGACCTAATACCAAAATGTTTACTTTATATAAAGGATGGAAAACCCTTTTTATAAAGAAAAAATTTGACTGAACCCCCTACATTTTTTTTAAAAAAGGGGGAAGCAGAAGGGGCTTTTCAGGCACTAAAAAAGTGCGGATCTCGGGTCAAGCAGAAAGTTTTTCAATAGTTGGTATTACTCGTTTCAATTTCTCACTTCGGCAGATGTTTTCTACCTGGGCCCACCATAACACAATACATGTACAATCACATAGAAACCTAACTGGACCGAATTGGAACAGTAGAATTCTGGACACATGATGACCTTCCCTAGAGCAATTCCCGGTTTACTTAACCCAGCCACCCCTTGCTTTTACACCCTCCCATGACTCACCTTAAGGTACTTGGTTAGAACGTCTATCATAACACTCCTGGGGCACAACAACCCTTACCCCTCCGCGTTTTCTCTTACTTGTTGCTTTCTCCGCTCATTGGCCTTGATACACAGGAGGGACTTTGTTAAACGGGTCCACTTTAATATTCAACTACAGTCTCCCCTTGCAAACAGAATTGCTCAGGACTAAAAGCTCTGGGAGTGTTATGCATTTTTGTTGTCAATTTTGTTGTTGATTTTTTCTTTGTACCTCTTTTGTCAAATGACTATTGTTGTTGGGAACTATTAACAAATGTTGTTATCCCTAAACAGTTATTTTTGTTTGATAACATTATTGTCTTCATTTTATTTTCTTGCTCGTTGCCATATATTGTTCTGTATTGTACGTTGTACTGATGGGTTGTCCGTTTTCCAGCATTGTTTGTTTCAATGTATTACCCCCCCTTTGGATTTTCTTTTTCTCCCCCTTCCCTCTTTTGTAAAACCCTAAATAAAAAAAAAATAAAAAAATAAGTGCAGATCTCACATATGTGCAGCAAAATCGGCACTCTTTTTTTAGTTCCAGCAGGCTATGTCACCTAATCTTGAGCCTGTGCAGTGCCATAGGCAAAAGATTAGGGAAGAAGATGGTGGCACTTAGTGCTTTCACTGTGCCATGATGATGGGGGATTCCATGACAGCATGGGACCTAATCAAGGCCAAGTATGGAGGGACCGGAGGCTTTGCAGAAGAAAAGGAAAGTGGTGTTTTTTTTATGTTTTGTACAGTATTGTAATCAGAGGATACACACAGTGAACCTGATTTATTAAAGCTCTCCAAATCGGGAGAAAATAGACTATCATGGGAGATCTTGTGTGATCTCTTTGTTGGAATCCATTCCAGCAAACCTGGAATGGATTTCTATATCCCAGAACCAGATCCATATCTGGTTTGCTGGATCACCCATGTTCTTCCATGATAGTCTATCATCTCCAGTCTTGGAGATTATTATTATTATTATTAAACAGGATTTATATAGCGCCAACATATTACGCAGCGCTGTACTTTATCTGGCTCACTGTGCTATCAAATCAACTACATGTTAACTATACAAAGAAACATGAGACCATAAGATCATCTGCATTGAGCTGATTAACTAATGTGTTTTTTCGACAGCAATGATTTAATTTCAGATTGCTGTTTTGATATATGATTATTGTAATTAACTAACCAAACTTCCATATGGAACAGATACATTCTCTACCTTGACTTTCCCAATTCAGAACATATCTTACAGAAGTCTGGGTGGTGTTTGTGGGGTTATGTGTAGGGTTATGTAGACCTCATTATCAGTTTTATACTTTGATTTGATACAATTTTGGCAGATAAATGGAGCTGCCTCTACCACTATATATATATACATATATATATATATATATATATATATATATGTATTGTACAAGATATGGGAATGGTGCCACTGGGACACTTATTTTTACCATTTTCCATAAGGGTTTGGAGTTTTTCATTAGGGATATATGTAAAGTGTAAAAAAAAAATGTATGAAATTTTCTGGCTAGCCAAAAGTGAACTCATAAAATGCTTTCATGGCAAATACTACAGGATGCGATATCACTAAAAGTTTGCCAGTCTCATCCCATGACAATTAGCTGAGTGCACTGGCAAGGTGCTCTAGGGTCAGACTGTCAGGTACAGAATGGCAATACTGCATTTTTCACAGCTGCAAAAGTAAAGTGGCAGCTTTGTTAACAAGTTACTGAAAAGCTGCCAGGCAACCTTCTATTTTCGATAGTTCCTCAACAGCCCATTGGCTTTGCAAATTCAAAATAGATCAAGAGTTTGTAAAGCTGATCAAGAGGACTCAAACTTAACAAAAGAATCACTAAATCAATTAAATAGGGGTCTTTGGTGTGTAATTTTTATCTAATTTAATCAGTTTAGTTGTATGAAATGATCACATCTGTATGTGTGTGGATATCATAAGAAAGATGGGTATGCCAAAAGCTCACAACAGACAAGAACGGCAGTAAAATGGCACAGTTTGCAGAGACACAAATCATCAGAAAACTCCAAGCATTTCATTAAAACCAGTCCAATCCATAGGATATCTGTTTGGTCTGGGTTGGTTGGAAATGGTCTAAAAATGTCCATTTTTATTAGTCAGAATTACTGCTAATTCTTCCTAAATTTACCTTTAACAATTCACAAATAAACTGTTTTCTTCCCTTGAGGCAACTGGTCTGATTACATGTTGTTACAAATCCTATTGCTAGCTCTGTTCTGTAATTTCTGGTGCTGCAGTATTGTGTGCATCAGTTGTATTACAATTCATTATTTACAATTAGCCCTGCTTAACCTAGCTTGTTTAAAGAGCCTTGAATGTATATGAAGGCAACGTGAGTACAAATTTATAAGAATGTGTAATGGTTGTGGTGGTTAAAGTGAAATGACACATTAATAATAAATGTATCAGAAGTAATATAGATGAGATATATTGCTCTTGCATGTATTCCTTAGTCTGCTATTAATTAACATTTCCATGATGCCCGATCTCATATTCCACTGTACTTCATCATACTTGCGCATAGTTACACTTGTACTTGCCATGTTTTAGGGAATAGAACAAAACAAAATTATAAACTGTAAAGTGAATATCTGAAATGCCAATTACAATTTAATGAATTGTATTACTCTGTGGGTTCATTTAAAAAATAGGCCATGTTGTCACAGAGCCCATTGTAATCATTACAATTCTTTTCATAGAGCAAATTTTAAAAATATTTCCAGACAGTTGGGTGTTGGAAGAAGTTTTGTTGCATTTCATTGACACAGAACAAAATAGTCATATACTGGGCTGGGCCTTACATGCCATTGCTTGTGTACAAACTGTGTCTTCCTATTTCAACCACATCACACATAACTCTGGGCTGCTACTGTAACATCTGTATTTCTTTCTTCTTTTTTCCTTTGGTTCTGTCACATAGTACACTGATTATTAATTATAAACAGGATACAATACAAAATCCGGGTTCTCCGATATAACACTCTCTGCAGGCTTGTACTCGAATATATCTCCTCTTTAATGCCCAGGTACACCCATTTAGAACTTTTGGCACCCTCACAAATTTGTATTCTTTTTTAACCATTGCTCATTACTTCTCTTGTCATTTTTCTTTTATAGTACTTTTTTTCTCCCTCACTTGTATCCATATCTTGAAAATTTAAAATTTATCCTTACAACAATACAATACACAATTACAATATTCTCCAACTGCACTCCACATCCCAGATTTTCCCATGTGACCTCTATTGCAACATTAAATCCTGAATGCACTGTTATGTGAAACATGCTCAATTTAGCCATTATTGTCTAGAAATGGCCAGAATATAACATTAGTTGGATAAAACTCCTAAAGTGGAGCTTTGGTGCTGCACCAAAATGTAATACAATGCTAATGCTTACCAACTTTTCCAAGTATCTGGGGAAAAAACCTTGTACATCCCTGCCATATATGCTGATTTCCCTATCTTTGGTACAGGCTGCAAATACAGAAACCCAGCATACTCCCAAAGTTCCTTTCTGAGCACTGTATTGAGCAGTGTTTTTAGGCATGAAGAATTAATTTTTATTGGACTATAGAATACTGATTAAATTGTTTAGGATTTCAGTGCAGAAAATAGATAGGACGGTGGGACATTATTGGATTTCTGGCTGCTTCACCAGGTGTTGTTCTGTTTGCAGGGTTTTCTAAAGGGATACATTTGGGGCAATGTGTATGTATTGGTAAGATGGGAAGCACTTATAAATGCAGTTATTTCTTCTAAAGATAACAGCAAATTCCAACTCTTGGTTTTGTTTATTTTGCTTAAGTGGCAGTCCTAACTGGAAGCCTGGGGTATGTCATTACTTTTGTTTATGGGCTAATGAAAGACAATTCCTAAGCACAAAGAATAATAAAGGTACTGGACATTTTTCCATGGAGTGCACTGGACAAGAACTTAGATCACAGGTCACCATTCAGAAACAGCCAGATTGTTACAGACGCTTTGAACAGATTCTGCATTTATCCAGCATATTACCAGATGTATGGATCAGCAGAGCCAGTCAGACAAGATTTTGGTAAATGTGATTGCAAGTCTCAGGACAACTGAACAATCTGATTAATGTAGTTAACATAATGACATGAAAAGTGTTCAAGCAGCTCAGCTGAGACATTTGCTGGAAAACAATGGAAAATGTGAAAGACTGATAAATCTAAATTACAAATTGGCTTACTTCTTGCCAAACTACAAAACCACAAGATCATGCAAATTCTAACTTCATTTGTTGCAAACTTGTGCCAGGTAAATACAGTTTACAATCTGACTCCATTAGACAGCCATGAGATTTTTAGAGCGAAGTCAGAAATCAGCCCTTGGGGATTTATTCAATGTATGTTTTACACCACCATTTCTAGGATCATGATGTACAAAAGACGGGTCACAATGTTAGAGGATTAAATAAATATGGACTGCGAGCTATGACAGGAAGGTTGTGCAAGCAGCAACTGCATAAATGTTGTATTTGTTTTTATTGTAAATGATGCACTAATAAACCTGAACCTTTAAAACGTCCTAAAAATGGTTGTGTAAAAAATATGTAGAAATTCAGGGACCTGGTACATGTGTCCTTAACAGATTTCTTTACTGATAGGTTTCTTTTATTACAGACACTCATAGATGGGAATACAGTTCACAAACAGAAGTAAAATCCTAATAATGAATTATACCTGCTCTAAGGAAAAAATGGCTATAACTATAAGCAAATACATTTTGAAAGCCTATGACTGTACAGATCATTGAAACCCAATGCAACAGGTTTCAGATACAGAAATCCTCCTGCGTGGTGTAATATATGTTTTACTCAAGCCAAGTGTAAAGCTTGATTACAACATATGATCGAGACTTGGGCACGTCTGAGTGCTGTTGGATTTAATATTGCAGATCAATAATGGAGAGCTTTTTCAGAGAATACATTGCATGTGTGTCTCCCTATATCATTAATCTGGCAGGGGTCCACATATGACATGACTAGCTGGACAGATCTTTAGGCAGGTAAACAGGTCACATACAAATTAAAACGGCATAAGTAGCTGTTAATCTAGATCAACTTTAATTGCAAAGTATTTGCATTCTAAAGCTGGATTTTAATACCATAAATAAGTTCAGCTTTACTAGTCCCAACCAGTATGTAGTGCATTATTGGGGTAATGGCAGCTTTAATCTGATCTGTCCCATTGATTCATTTCCCATTTAATCCCCAATTATTTGGCATGTGCACCTAAATATTGTATATGTATATTGTATTTCTTTCATTTTGACCCCCGAAAAAATCAGAGACTAAAATGTAAGTTTGTAGGGGTGGACTTTACTGTACCAGAGGACATTTTAACATATTTAGTGTGAAAAGCTATTTTCTTATCTCTGTTTTTCTGTTATTTGTCCGTTGCTGAGCTTGAAGTGATAGTAGCTGTGGCAGGTTGATGGGCCAGGTCTAGTCTGAACCTCACAGCATAATCACCTAGTGCAGCATGAACGTGACTGCACTATAAACCTCCTAGAAGACTGATTTGTAGGGGGTTTGATGAAACTCTCAATGCCAACATCAACACTTAGTAGTTATATAACAACTGATACAGAGATTCAGCTGATTCAGAATAGTTCATGTTGTATGCAGGCAGAGTAAAGCAACATTCTGAGCCATTAAAGGTTTATGGCCCATCAGCTAAAACTAAAAGGTAAGGTTAATTCAGAAGGGGCAAATTAAAACTTTGGGTGCTCAATTTTTTTCTTTTTCTTGTTTCTCTTGCTGCAGGTCATAAAGGATCATAAGGTTATTTGATGATCCTTCATAATGTTTTTAAACACTTCCAGCAGTTTGATAAAACAGAACTAAAGTTAGCATCAGGTAGGGCATTATTACAGAAAGGGCTAGGCGATGTCCCTTCTGAAATAGGCATTTTTACCTACCCTATTGGTGAGCTGGGCATGCAGGATACGCAGCAATACCGGCTTCTCCTGTGCTTGCCAGGACTGAATAAATTTCTGCGTGCCTATGTGGGAGTTATGTTATCCCATCCGGGCCAATCAAGATGGCCAAAGATCGCTTCTAAGATAAGAAGAAGAAAGAAAATGGCAGCACCTGTGACAGAACAGGTACAGGTGAGTATAGCGGGGTTCAGTTACGCTTTAATGTTGTTGTAAAGCGTTCCTACTCAAGTTTATGGAAGCTGTTCAGCAGCAGACTGCTCTAATACACAACATTAAACTTCAGAAAAAAACACCTTCAAACACCTAAAGAAAGAATTTCATCTGTTCTTATTCATTTTTATAATATTCAGAACTTTGAAGTGGTTTAAAACTGGTTGGAAGTGGTGAACCGCAATTGAACTGCTATAAAAGAACTGTCAGTCTGAACATAGCTTAAAAAGGCTATAGGCTACACAAGTAATGTGTGCAGCAGTCCAATTTACCTTAAACCAGCTTTCTGTACTCCTAGAATACGTTATATGGATAGAAGGACCAGAAATTGCACATGAGCTGTTGATGTGATGGTTAGCTCCTTGGAAATATTTTTTTATATTTCCATATGCTTATATGATGGTTGATGTTAAAGAAAAATTTCCAGATAATGTTATCCAAAATTTTGAGACTCAACAATCTGTCGATTCCTGAAATACTGTTTTATAACATTTCAAGTGAAAATTGTGCCCAATCACATTGTGCCAACTAAGCAAAGTCAATGTCAGATTTACACTAAGGGTCTCTTTTAAAAAGCACTGGTATGGCTGCACTTTAATGAATGGAAAAGGTCCGAGTATATATAGTATATGTTGTTTGGGAGTAAAGTGTTATTTACTTTCTGTTATAAATATTTCCCTAAATGTATGCATACGGATCCTGGATGGGTATTTTTAAAGATATATTCATGGAACCAGTATTACCAGTATATGGATTGGTGGGGACACTTAATCATTTATACATCAATCAGCAGCAAGTGTCACATGTTGGGCATTATGGAGTTACCTCGTTCAGACCTGCAATCACAGCATCTGACAAATGGAACTTTTCCATCACCAACTTCCCTTGTGGCTCTGAGATGTCATGTGACAAAATACCAAGAACCACAAAGGAAGCTGATGTTGAAAGATGCAGAACATCCTCCACTCCAGTTTTCACTATGCCCATCAATCTCTGTGGCACCTTGGCACATTTAACATGGTACGCTTCAATTAGTCTACAGAGATTTGTCCCTGCCATAAAAGAGCCAGTTGGTTGCATTGGCCCCCAAAGCCAAATGTTCCTGGTGTTGCAACAGGTAGAGCCAGGTATGAAAGTTATCAATATGATGTACAATGTCTTAATAGAATACTGTTAGGAATTGGGTAGGAGGGAATATTACTTATTTTAAGTTCGCCAGATATATAGCAAGTAGCTGCTCTAAGGAAGACATTATTGAACTGACTGTCAAGGGAGAACTTGCACATGTTTCAAGAGACAACACATCACAGAATAAATAAAACCTTTGAATTATTAGCTTTTGACATTAAATGGACTGTACTATTCAATAAAAAAGGATATCCTCATTTTTTTTACTGAAATTGAACTTAATTAATGGCTTAACCCTAATTCATACAGTAGAAGCTTAACCCTAATAAGAAATAGAAAATTGGAACTTAACTGGTTTCAAATCTATCTCCATATGTAGAGGCATAGAAGGGGCTCAGTTTAGCAGTCCTCCTTTTCCCACCACTACCGCCCCCTCTTTATCACTTAGATGGACAGATTATAATTGGTGCATAGAAAGCAATCCATCTCCCAGAGCTGGCTCGCTGAGCCGAATGTAACTATTAGTGTCACATTATGACACTGGGACATCAGGATCTATGGCACTTTAAAAGCTTTCCAGTTATGAACAATTGGTGAGAGAGAAAACAATGACAAATTGATTAACCCTTCAGCCCGAAGAGCCACTTCGGTGGCAGCAAGTGCACATGATCTGCAAATATAACCCTAGGCTCTCATGGAAGCTCTCCTAATGTATTATAGGGATGATGGGACCAGGTATTGCAGATTTGTGGCTACCAGTAAAGCAATGGTCAGATTTCCCTCTTTGGGAAATATATCTTCCATTATTTGTGTTTTTCCAACATAGCCTATAATAGAAAGTATCCAAACCATTGATTTTTATACAATTCACAGTCCCAAACAACCTGTGGATTCTTCAAAACTTGTTTGGAAATGCTAAGCAAATTGTGCACAGTAGCTGTACATTAACTAGACAGAATCATTGCTAAACTTGCAAGATGTGTACACATGGGTCTATAGTGAAGTAAAGTGGACCTGTATTAAAAAAGTGAAGATTTTCTATCTTCTAAGGAAATATAGAAGTTAAGGTATTTGCTCAGTCAACTTTTGTCTTAGTTTTGGAAAGAGTAGGGAGGAGGTATAACCCTCTGTCAGAGTTTTATGACTGTTCAGAAGTTCTTGAGAGAAGTTTTGCCTCACTTCCTTTGAAAACATTGTCAGTGGGACAGTTAGAATAAAAAGGAAGTAAGGGCAAATCTCTCTCATAAAGCCCCAGCAATATAAACCCAACAACATTCTATTACTCCTTCACTCACTCCAAAACTAGAAAAAAAGGTTTTGGCTTGACATATTTTGCCTATCCAGCAGCCAAAAAAGTCTAGTCTTTTTTCCCGAATAAAACTAGCAGTGGCAACTTTTAGTTAAAGCACACTTAAACTGAAATTTTCACCTTACATAAAAGGGTAGAGAACCATTTTATAAAAGGTAAAAGTTACCTTCTTTTTTCTTTGGGGGCGGCTTTACACCCCTCCCTGTTCAATCTTGATCTCTGTGGGGATACATCATGGATCCAAGGGGGCTTCTCGCTGCTCCTTCTGTGCATGCCGATCTCAGAAGGAGCTTTTGCTTCAATGGGGTAAAATAAATTCTGCCTCCTTCATACTTCACCCAATCTCATGCCTGCGCAGTGCGAGATGGGGTGATGTACAAAGAAAGAGAAAGAAGATGGTGATGCCCAGCGCTTCCTTCTCACCGGGACTAAGGAGGATTCCATGACTGTTTTTCAGTTTATTTCCCACTTAATAATGTCTCTGTTTTGCTTGCTGAAGAGGAAGCTGTACCTATGAATGTGCAGTGCAAAGATCCCCCTGTTCTGATTCATTCATTTTGGGATTTGACCTTTTGCACCTAGTGTGCTGCTTTTTGATCATAACCCAACCAATCATGATGGTGCACAGCTCTGGTATGAGAATTTAAAGCCCTGCCGCTACCAAAGTTTACCAAATGGTAAGTCTTTATTGAGAAAAAGGAATATGCAATCCCAGTGACATCAGTGCTAGAATTACTATAACAGCAAAGCTGTCTGTTCACATATTTATATCACTTTTGGGTGGACTGAGCATATCCTTACAGTGGACACAAACGTGTTACAGTGGCCTGCAATGCCCTCTCCTTATTTTATTTTGTATTGAGCCAGCACATGAGAATTCAGTTCATTTGCAGTAGGTTTTTCTTTGGGTCAGCAGTAACCACCATTCAGTCAATTTTGCTTAGAACTGGCTAGGTAGGATTTTTTTTTTCGCTGTATAAAATCTTGCCAGACAAATTGGTGGCCTGAGGCTAAATTTACTGTTTTCCAAATATACCCCTTCCTTTCCTGCCTGTCATACACATTCTCAAACTTCAAACCAGCAAACCACAAAGGTGATGATAAAGCAACCCTGAAAGAAAATGCATTATTAATCCTTTGGAGACAGAGGTCAGGAGGGAATGTATTTCTTGCACTTTGGAGAGTAATAATAATAATTATACATGCATACATCAGCATATATGAATAAATGCATGCACATCACATACAAGATACACAGGTATTACAGAGGTGACTTAAATTGTAAATTGGTTCATAAAATACATGTTTTTCAACATATAATATACTGTAAGAAGCCTACAGACTTTGATATGGCCATTCTTCCATCAATGCTTCCTTTGCTCTCTGGCCACTGGATTCCAGCACTTTAGGATCACAGAAATGTCCCCTGTGCACCTGCCCATTGTATGCCAGGAGATTTTTGGTAATGTACATCAGACAGCATTCCTTTCTGATTATTATCAAAGGCAGTGCTATCTCTAACAACTACCAATGGATGTGTACATTCACAATGGCCTCCTGGTATAAAGCAAGCAGGAGTACAGTGGGCAGTGTTATTATGTGGCAGGAGAGCGAGCAGCCACAAATACTGAATAAAAAGATATACACAAGCCTGTTCACATGCCACCTCAAATAGCAGGGTCTACTACCAACTGTCTGTAGAAATCAATGCCATAAGGAAAGTTTACTTACAACAGCCAATCAGAATCTCTAATTTTGTAATTGGACTTAAATTGTACCTAAACTCAGAAATTAGAAAGTGGAAACCCTTTAATGTCAAGTAAAAAATCTGTTATTTTTTTTTTTAGTGCAACACCCTTTTTTTAAATAAAAAAGGGTGCAGCACCGCCCCCTAATTCTCCACCGCTTAGGTGATCGAGAATGAATAGGAGAGCAAAGCCTCCCGGGATACCTACGTCAGGCATCCCGGGAGGCTCTTGGGTGCTCCTTCAGTGTTTGCCCGATCATCTCGGGCATGTGCAGAAGAAGCCTTTTCGCTCAAACAGAAAAATTTGCTGATCTCACTGATAGCAAGTGAGATCGGCAAAATGTTTTTCATCCTACGTCACCCGATCTCGCTCCTGGGTTGGGTGACGTAGGAGGAAGAACCAGGAAGGAGAGCAGAAGATGGCGGTGCCCAGAGCGCCGGCTCTGGGACGGATGTCAGGATGACGCAGGACCTGATGCAGGACACCCCCGGATGGATCAGACTGCCCTGCGAGATAGAAGGTAAATGCATTTTTTTTTCTTTAAGTTCTTTAAGTACAATGAAGTTCAAATGCCCACTGTGAAATATTTAATTTAGCATCTTGGATTTCTATTTTTTAATGTGTATATTGATGTTGCAGATTTCTAATTATTATTCATAATAAGGGAAAAAGGATAAGTCTAGGTTCAGTTTTCTTGTGTAGTTTTTTTGCCTTTTTTTTAAATTTTAAGTGCTAACATACAAGACAAAGGCAACACATCAAAGTGAATGGGTTGCCAACACCCCAAAACTAGGGATATCCACCATTTTTTTGCAAAGCAGTCCATCACAACACATGGTAATGCATTAATGTTCACATGTGCATTGGAGCTGTGTTGTGTTGGTGTGGCACTAAATGTGCATTGCATTGTATGAACCCAGCCTAAATTTATTTAACATGTTTCAGGTAGTTGAAGGAATAGAGGTGCCCTTTGGAGTTAATCCAAAGATAAGTAATATTGCCAAATTATACTGCAAAACAAGCGTTTCGGGGCCCCAGTACTCCTTCATCAGGGTTTTGATTCACTCATAATGTATAAAGATTATTGTTCTGCTAGATCAGCAAATTTTCTAAATATAGCAGAAGAAAGGGCTATGCTGTTATAATTCTACATAACAGAGCATTGGATAGCAGAACAATCTTGATGGGTTGTAATCCTTCTCTTCTCTCTCCAAACATTTTACCTTGCAATACACAAGAGGACTTAAAAAAAAAAAATACAAAGAATTTTCAGTTATTGTCTTCCTGACATGATGCAGAACTGTTTAGTGTTGGTGTGCTATGAGTTTCATTACAAGGTATCAGTAACATGAAAACCTTGCGTGAGTCTATAGAGAACTATGGCATCATGCCCACATACATGTCAGTATGTATTAAGTATCTAAGTATATTCCTTCCTAGCCATGAATGCATTGTATGTATAACATCAGTACTCATCCCATGTGAAGTGATCACAAAGCCAGCACCTGATTTTCACCCTCTCAGTTTCCTACATTTCATAATAACACCAAATCATGTCAGTCTCAAGTGTGCCAGCCAGTAAGTGTGAGGATGGCTTTATTCACTATGACAATTACCATATACTAGGCTGAGAAGGAGCTTTGAAATACGGGTCATTATCTCTACACAGTCATATAATAATACTGAAATGTTTGTAATATTCCACATCAATTATTCACATGAGTTTACATTGTAATATTCCGTTGGCTCTTAACTCCAAAGCATTGAAAATGTCACTTTTTAGTATCTCTTTCACCTAAAAAAGAAAAATGGAAAACTAAAAAAGCAGCCTGTAGAAGAATAGTAGTAATACTTACCAGTCCCATTGGTGGTGACTTCAGTTTTTTCTGTCTTGCCCAACTACAACTTTAGCATCTGACATATTCAGATACATATGATAGCTGCCTCCCCTACTACATTTCACCTGATGTTACATCACTATAATAAAGTAGCAGCCAGCAGATGGAACCACAGAAAGCAGGAGGGGAAGTCAGCATCCAACTATCCTGATGTTTTTGATAAATTCTAGTAGTTCTGTAAAAGGATTAAAGTACCCTGTTCTTTATATGTATTAAAGCTCTCCAAGGCTGGAGAGGATACACTTTAATCAGTGAAGCTGGGTGATCCAGCAAACCTGGAATAGATTTCTTCAAAGTCATTCGCTAGCAAATGTTTTAAATCCTGGACCAGATCCATTACTGGTTTGCTGGATCACCCAGCTTTACTGATGAAAATGTATCCTCTCCAGGCTTGGAGAGCTTTAATAAATCAGGGCCAATGATGGTTTTATTTCTTTATACCTTTAACATTAGTTTTAGGCTAATTTTGAAAATTCATGTTGAAAAGAAAATTATACAATAAATTACCAAGACAAAATTAGAATGAGTCCTGCAACACATACATGCATCTTAATACATAGCCTTTTTTAATTTGTTTTAAACAAAAAAGAAAAAAATAATACTAGTGTACCACTCTAAATCTGCTAACATATAACATATAAACCATATTCAAAACAATGTATCATTACAACTTAATACAGTGGTTGCCAACCTTTCAGAGCTCACAGACCTCTACATTCATAATTTTAAATCCCACGCATGCACCAGGAGCCGTGTGTCACTGAAAGGGGAAGAAACTTCCCCTTTCAGGTGACGTCATGATACCAGGACCACCACTTGGTGAGCGCTGTCTTAGCACACAGTGCCATAAAAAATAGTCATTAATATATAGAATCCAAATCTTAGGACCAGGTCAACAAGTAGGCAGAAAAAGAAGTTGCCTTGAGTGCTTTAGAAGGGTGTGGGTGAAAAAAATCAGGCAGGACCTGCTACCTATTCTGCTGAAGTATGATAGTTCACAGCTAATGGGTGGGGGCACCCTTTGCCCTTGGGTTGCAGCTCACCATTTGCCTCTTATAATTCCAATTATCCAGTGGTGTAGTAGAAAAGAGCACTTGCGAGTCAGAAATAGTTATTTTACCACTATTTGTACGTACCATACCATACACTTAGTTGCTAAAAATTTATGTGGATCCTTGCCTATGGGGGCCAGAGTTGGAGAGCCCTGCAGTGTAGCCTACATCACAGAGAATTATAATCTACTTATATTTTTGTTACCTCAACTCTCATTGCACTTTTAAAGTGCTCAATGACCTTAAGGTCTTAATTGTTGTGGTCACTGCAGCCTAATTGCACAGCCATTTGTTGTACAGATGGTTAAGTAGTATGTATTCCATCTTCTTTGTATCTTCTCATTCTAGGGCCTTTCTTTGGGAAGATTACCTGTGTCATTGCATATTAATGGAACAGAAAAAAGCTTAAAAAGCACATTTTAAATATTAAATATTCATGTCAAGGTTAAATGCAGAACAAGACTGGTTGGATTCATCGGTACATCTTGTCAGTATGACCTATCAAACCTCTAATATCAGATGATATCTTCATCAGTAAATCTCAGCTAGATTAAATGATGCCTAAAATATGCCCAAAGCTGTAGAAGCACTAAGCAAATCCAGCCCTAATTACTTTATTACCCCACAGGTTCCTCCGGAGAATTCACAGGAATATTGTTCTTTTTCGCGAGTATGGTCTTTTTCCTTCTCACTGATGTTTATTATAAAGCAAATAAACCACAAGTATATAAATGCATGAATAGGTGATATTGTAAATTCTCCTAAATTCACAATAAATGGAATTTTCACCAAACGATATCACATGTTTTATACAGGAATAACACTAAGAAATGCAGTATATGTATTACATCAGCAAATCAATGTGTCGTGGGGTTTTGAAGCCCTTACCAAAGGTAGGTTGGGGGTCTCATAAGACTCAGACTCTTTTCCTCAGCACCCTTAGATTTCACTGCATGACACCCTAACTCATGGTTCATAGGATGAACCCACCAGTGGTAGATGATAAGCGATGGACAACCAAAGTATCAGATCACTGAGCACGAGTGTAGTCTGTAGACAGATATTTAAAGTGGCATTAGGGGAATATTACATCCATGCCAAACCTTATATTGGAAAAAGCAAATTCCCCCTGACTTGCACTGCAGTTTATATCTAGCATTCAGCAGCTGAGGCCTGGAAAGTAAATGAAATAGTCAATCACTGCTACAATAAATAATACACAGTCTGGCCAAAAAAGTTCCCAAGCCATAGTATTATGATCTGGGGTTGATTTAGTTGGTTCAGTAATGTTATGGGCCTGATTTATTAAAGCTCTCCAAGACTAGAGAAGTTAGACTACCATGGAAAAACCTAGGTGATCCAGAAAACCTGAAGTGGATTTAAATGAATGGATGATAAAAATGATTGATTATTATTTGGCAAATGTTTTTAGTCCTAGACCAGATACATTCCAGCTTTGCTGGATCAATAAGGTTCACCTATGATAGTATATATTCTCCAGTCTTGGAAAGCTTTATTAATATTGAGGTCAGCTGACTATCTGTATATACTGAATGACCAGGTTTTGCCATCAATGAACTTTGTCTTACTAAATGGCACGGGAATATTCCATGGTGGCAATGCCAGGATTCATTGAGCTCAAATTGTTAAAGAGCAGTCCCGGTAGTCCAGACATCATTTTCACACATGGAGTAGCCAGCATATAGTACAGACCTTAACCCCATTGGGAATCCTTGGGATATGCTAAAGAAGACTTGCAGTGATCCAACTCTTCCATCATCAATGCAAGATCTTGGTGAGAAATGATTGAAAATCTGAAAGGAAATAAATATTGTGACTATGCATAAGCGTATCAAAATGATAATGAAGGCTTTGATTACAACACACATTTTTTAATTAAATATTAGAGACTAATATAATATAGTGTAACTTTGTGTATGTATATGTAATAAGAGTGTATCTATAAAATACAAAAGAGTCATTGCAGGAAAACAATAACTAAAAAAGAGTGTGATGTGAAATGTTATAGACACACCAATATAAAGAATTATACCAAGGACAATATTAGTTATACCAGTATATCCAGCACACATATAAATACACGTTCATGTATGTGTTCATGGTATGCGGAACGGAGATACTGCCCAATAGCAATCATCTAAGCTGCGTACACTTGTGTACATATATATTTGTGTTTTAAAATGGAAATAAAATAGAATATACATCTTAAGCGTTATTATATTATTCAAGGTTTATCTAGTGGAAACCCATGTGCCTTACTGCCGTTTAAGAAAAGCTGGCATATTTTCAGGCCCACTCCCTTTGAAATATAATCATAATTTTTCCTGAGGCCTCCACCCCCACACCTTTGTAGGTCTGCGCCTGTGTTAAGAGTACAGGACACATGGAGCCAATGTGCAACATCATTAGCAATTTAAATATTTGGAATTCTCCTTTGAATCCTATCTCTACCGCCCCCACCCCAGCCAACATACAGAGCCGCAGCAATTAATCATCACACAGCCTGCCGCCTTCCTCTCCAACAGCACTGTGTTTGCACATGTATTGTGTGCCCAAGACAAAGAGGCCATGTGTCCCCAGGTCATGCATGTATACACACACATGCACACAGGGACATGCTCACATAAATGCATAAAAGGAATCCTTTAGTGTTCCTATTGCGTTGGTATGTGCACACTGATCTGCAACCTCTACAAAAACAGCCTTTGCTGTCAGGCACACCAGGTGTAGTGTAATTAAATTTCAAGTTCTTTATATATAGATGTTCTCAGCCTTTGTTGTTTTTAAGACACTGATTCAGAAGGCGATACATACAAATAGGAAAGTCTATTCTGCAGAGGCTGCACTGTTATTCTGTGATTCACCTGAAAGAATCTTCTCTCTAATCTGCTTACTTGGCAGAACGGAGGCATTCTGTGTCAAGTGAAAGCCAGGGTTGGTATACCGCGGCCTTATCAAGCTCAGTTACTGCCCTCTGCTATCAGGGCGAAAAGAAACTTCTACCTATTATATTTGGCAACTCATCCTAAAAGAACGACAATAAAATTTTAGTGTACGGCTAAAAGAAACACTCTGTTTTTTATTGCATCAGTTTGTGATGTTTAAGGGTGGTTATTAATAATTCATGCAAATCTTATTTATTACTTTATTTCACAGACCATAAAAATGGTTGTGTTCAAAAAATATATTTACAGAAATGTAAAATAAACCTTTATAAAATGATTAAACTGACAGCAATTCATTACTTAAAAGTTGCTTTTAGTCAAACCAAGTAAACCAAGGATAAGTACCAGACTAAAATATCTTCTGTACTGGACTTTACATTCTATATACGGTCTAGATAAACTCTATATAGCAGAGTCAGGACCTCTCTGGTTCCACTACTAAAGACATTTTATTATTATTATTATTATTATTATTATCATTATAATTAATAAACAGGATTTATATAGCGCCAATATATTACACAGCGCTGTACATTAAATAGGGACATTCTTATCTATCCTTTAGCCAGCTACTGTATGTATCTA
This sequence comes from Pyxicephalus adspersus, assembly GCF_032062135.1. Lineage (NCBI taxonomy): Eukaryota > Metazoa > Chordata > Amphibia > Anura > Pyxicephalidae > Pyxicephalus > Pyxicephalus adspersus. Next base: position 34,607,197 of record NC_092858.1, read on the forward strand.
GTTTGTCCATTTTTTTTAAGTTCATTATGTAAATGCTCTACAAGGGAGATACCAAAATCCCACTATGTTCTCCATTGTTGGTGTTCCAATCATGATACAGAAACTCCTGTTGCAATTTTTTACATAATATGAAGTATAAAAATTGGCTTATTTACAAGAAACTAAAAGACTAGTTATGGCCCCTAAGTGCTTGTTTATACCTTTACCTTACCTTTGCTGTGTTGTGAACAAAGCTTGGTATTATATATATATATATATATATATCTCACCAGTTTCAAGTGCAAAAAGTCTATAATTGTTTTATTCAAACATCAGTAATATATATTGTGAACTGTAAGCCATACATATATGCTCCTTGCACATAGTAATAAAATAAGTAATACATTTTGGCGTTTGCCAAATCTGGAACTTGCAACATTTCGGTGCAGATTTCCACTTGATATGTTTGGTCTCTGCATTAGACTTCTGGCATATGTAAGCCAAACAATATAAGGCAACGCATGACATACAGAATTTCCCATAACTTGCAATTGTGTCATTTCAAATTGTAAATTTCACTGATTCACAGTAAAAGTGGATGTATATATCAGGTGTGCCAAGCTATTCTGGGTCATGCACCATCAAACAGTTCTCCATGTATGGGTACTCCCGACCATGCATTGAAGGAAGAATTTTAAGATAGCTAAAGTCATTGTAAAGTGACTATATATATTGGCTGATGTTATCATCATGTACTAGATTTTATTTCCCGACTATACAATATTTATTATAATCTATATATATATAAAATTGGATGTATTTATGTATCTGTGTGTGTATGTTCCACCATCACTCGAAAACGCATGGAGACATTTCAACCAAACAAGTTTTTATTGTTGCCTGTTTCCCTTTAGGAGAAATTATTCCTACTTCCTGTTCTACTAAAACACCATAACAGGAAGTAGGTACAAATCTCCCTAATGGGAACCAGACAGGATGAAATAGGATTCGAATTCTAACATTTTATTAAGGAGATAATATTTGACATTTACAAGTATTATGTAAGATTACACAGACAGTGTTGACATAATCCATATCACTGATATCAGCACTGCTGTCTGAACTGGCGTATGTAGAAAATGTAATATGAAAAATATCCAAAAATTTGATATCAGCAAAGGGAAAAACTAACTTGCACCCTTCTGCGTTTTTCATTAAGCGAAGAGCAGGTACAGAGTAGGCATCGTTATTGTACTCATTATTTTATCTTGCATAAACAAGGCTTGGCAGCATCTCAGGGGCCATTCCCGGAACATACTGGTTAATTAAAGAAACATTAATATTTATCAGTCTTACTCTGGAAGGAATTACAGGCATCTCCTAGGATAGTGGGGTTAAATACTTTTAAGTAAAGCAGGTCAGCCTGGCACAGACACCAGGCAATATCACTGACACCCTCATAATATTATGATGAGATGTGAATCTCTGATATGATTGTATTTTGCAGCTTGCTGATCTAGGGCTATCAGATGTTATTAAAAGGAAACTAGAGCATATTTCTGTTAATTACACAGAGAGTGCATTTGTATATCTGCATTTCCATATTTGTAGCGCTATTTTATATATGCATTTATAGATAAATAGATGCTTCTTCTAATATCAAACACTGCGATTAGCATCATAGAGATACAATCAGTTACTCATAGATTGGCGTTCAGTAAATCATTATTGACCAGTCATAATCAATATAATCCAACTGTAATAAAGATGTAATAAAATTGTAGCCAAGTGCACCAAGAGGGACCGTTTATGTATCAGCAAAGTCTATCTGGCTTCACAATAACTATAAAGTATACATAAATAGAAACACTTATAAACAAAATGATATATGTGATTAACCCTATCATGAGAAACATATGTATGCAGACCTTTGCTTTTGAAAATGCTATTTTCCTTGCTGTTAGGCTAAAGCTTTGTTGTTTTTTACTTTCTGAATCACTGCCCCAAAACATTCGCCCGACTTTCCTTTCCTGCTTGCTTGTTTTGGGTCTGTGATTCAGGTGTATTGATGCCAGATACAGCCAGGCAAACAGCATTATAAGAAGGAATTCAATAATAGAAACTACCATAGTTCTCTACTGTTTTTATTTTCTCCAATGTTCTATAATGGGACATAAAATGTTTCTAAAAAAGATTTTTTTATTAAAATGATCCACTTTTGGGTTTAATTGGAGTTATAAGTCATTATATAATACAATTTCATTATAACGTTATTTACAAATCAAAATTTCAGTTATTTCTTGTAATGTAATCAATAGCACTTCTAGAGCATGACATGCAATTGCTATTCCAGTTTTTAGGACTGGCAAACATTTCAGCATCCAGGACGAGCTGATGAGTGGGCAATTAGGAATGTGGATTAGTTTGTATCACTTGAAGTTTCCATTGGTATTGGCACTTTTATACATTCATCTTTAAAAATATAAATATTTCTGACTACATAGGGGGTGAGGGACACTTTTTAAACATTTTTAAAAAACATGTTTAAACATTTAATCTTTGTATATAATGATCATATCACAGGCATGGTGACAATTGTGGGGCACCACAATTAAAAACGACTGACAATGCAAATATCCTGTGTACATATTTTACATATTCCTAGCTCATTAAAATATCTATGTTTGTTTTTTAAAAATAAGACTTACTTCTAAAACATTGAAATCTTGAATACTGTTTGGCAGCATTGACATTAACGAAAAAGAAAAAAGGAGTCTTGGCAGGACTTTGCTGTGCATTTAATCAGAGTCAAAAAGTGTACCTGTCATCTACATACTTTAAAGACTTAGTGCAAAATCGACATTTATCCTCGAAGATTTAACTAGAAATACGTACTTGTTGTGACTGGCCTTCCTGTAAATATTTAGCCCAATTTACCCCATATAAAATACATACAGCATATATATTTGGATTATCATATCTCCATGTATTATGTAAATTGATAACCAGATTACATTAGAATACGTCTTCTACTGATACACCCGGGAGCAACATATGGAAAGCTTTTAAAAAACATTGCTTGGCATGTTCTGTCTTTAACAAGGGGTCAATTTCCTCCTATAAAAACATTTCCTGATAATCACACCTCCTCAAAGCCCTAACATTTCTATTTCCATGGCATCAATCGTTTTTATTAGAAACATATGCCCCCATGCTTCTGTAGGGGCCTACAAGACATTTATGGACCCTATGACAGCAAAGAGGTTAACTACAGCACGGTTTTACAGCCTAGGCAAGGCCCTGGTCCCGAACAGTTTCCTGTAATGTTCTCTCATCCCGTTCCCAGCGCTCCTCCTAGGACACAAATTTGTGCATGTGTATGCATTTTAAACGCCAATTACAAATCCCATCTGCAGGCAGAAGCAGACATGAAGAGGTCTAGTGAGTTAGCAGACACCTCTTAATATTAATCAACCCCTCCTTCCACCATATCCTTCCCTCCCAGCCTCACGTCATCCCCTCTTTCTCCCCCTTCTGCCTCCTCTTTTCCTTCCATTGCAGGAAAGAGCAGATGGAACATAGGACAATAGGGTCCATATTCCCAGCAGGAGGCTGGCGTGGAGCTCACACCTAATATATTCCTCCTGATCCTTCTCTAGTCTTTGCATAAAATCAATGCCAGGGCACAAGGCTTAAATATTTTATGAAGACACTGCAGCCTAAATGCAGCAAACAAAGTACAACAAGTATCTGTCCTCCGTAAAAGTCTGCTATAACTCTTAGTTGCCAAATGTGGCATTCTGTAGTCATTAATGGTAAAATGTTCTCGGCACTTCCTAAAGGACAGCTACTCCTAAAATGCAAATTAGCTGATAGAAATGAGCTTTGAATCATTTGCTTGTTTCATGATGTCATCTGGAATAAACATTTCAATAAAGAAAAAGGTTTAGGGAAAGACTTTGCTGCACAACTCACGACCTTCCTTATGGAAAGAGCTACCAGTTAAATTCTTCATAGCCCGAGATGTCTGATTATACAACAAACATTCAGGCTATTAAAATCTCACTTTATATATATTCATAGATAGCAAGTGTGTTACATCTACCTAAATTTCAGTTCTAGTTGAACAATAACAGTCAAAATCATCAGGCAATTTCTTTGGGGTGCACAGGCTATTGTGCGGGAAATTAAGATCTATATAATTGTGTCATCCTGTTTTAAAGCTGATACACAGAGGCAGATTTTTTGTTTCATACAAATATCGTATTGGCTAGTATGGTGTGATGGCCATGTGGATACCAGCCATTTACCTGTATTTTTAGACGGTAAAGTAACCATTATACGTTCCTTCAAATGCTTTTTGTCCCTCGACTACAATACAAACACATAATAGTACAACGTGAAATCACCGCACATAATTATTTAGGAATATTTAACATGTGTGCAGTGTTTAAGGCAGGGGTGGGTAAACTTTTTAGCTCAAGAGCTCCTATGAGTTTTAAAATTTGACAAACCGGGGCGGGCCCGTATCGGATTAAAAGTGTTTGTATAAACTGATATAAATTACGTGTAATTTGGTGTATGATTAAAAAGCCCAACAGGCAGTATATTGCCCGTGGGCCGTGGGTTGCCCATTCCTGCTTTAGGGGCTTCCAATGGATCAGTTACTGATTGGTAAAACAATCGGTCAGTCAGGTGCAAATTCTGCTTGTGTACCATCTTTTTCATGTTGAAAGTAAATTCTGACTTTGGAAAAATAATTTATGCAGAACATAACCTGTCCGTGAATTATTTATAGCTGAGCCCAATGAAATGTGAAATCATTATGACATGGTTGAAACAGAGTGCCTAGGCGCTTGTATTGATGGCATCAGTCTGAGACGCTGTTCATTCAGAATTTACTGACAGGTGCTCTTCACCTGCATTTGTTTTCTGACCTGCTTCAAGCAGGTTTTGCATTTCCATTGACTTCTGTAGATGCAAACATAAGATCATTGACACAGGCCGTTATACTAATGTTATAGCTTTATGAATTACCTATTTACCAGGTTTCAAACCAGAGCTTTTTTAGGTTTTAGAAAAGCCTAGCAAAATGTATTTCTTATTGGCAGGTGTAATTCCCAATGAATGTAGAGGAAAATCTCCAGCTCCTTTACAGAGGTTCTATCCATCACCACTCTATACAAGCAAAAGCTAGATAAATAAATTGGGGGCTGGAGTTAGGGTTTTTTAAGGCTAAGGTGACCTTCATACCAGATGGGTTGCGGTCATAAGGAAATGGGCACGCATGCAAACACCACCAAAATGGTTATCAAATCGCACATCTCTGGATCTGTGGTTTTCTACCTTCTAAAGGAAAAAGTAATAAATGAACAATGTTTTTTATTTCATGCAGGCTATTCATGTGAAAAGACAGATGGAGATGGTCTGCAAAGGATTACAAAGTAAGAATTTAAGATATGAGCGTGTATATTTAACACCGACGTGCACACCCCTCCTCTGTCTGCCTGTGTTTGGAACACCTTCAGAGGTTTGCTTCATTTGTCACACATGAGATCAAATGTTCAGCACTGTTTTACCTACTGAAGGCAATCACATTACATTCATTATAAACCATATCCAGCTTAGGCTCCCCAAACATACCTAACCACACTTCTGCATTCATTCACCAAGACCATATATAGTGGTTTCTTCTCTTTACTCACTTGTGGTCTTCTCCGAATGTTCACAGAACATCTACTTTTTAGGGTATTTGGCTCTTATTTAATAAAAAATACATATTTTACTACATTTTAGACAGGGATTGAAACATGTCTCTTGTTTGAGCTTGGAAAATGCATTGAAAATATCTTAAACAGGCGTTTTTATCTGATGAGTGTGATTGCCCTTTTAAAGACAAGCAAATGATTGCTCCATTGACCTCATCACCGCTAGACAGCAGTTTGCCGAGCATGCAACATTTGCCCTTGTAACTGCTTGCTATAGGAGGCTGCGGTACAATCCCTGAATCCCTTGTGCTCTCTGTCTACTGCAATTATTCTATAGATAAATATTAATCTTGATCTTGGCTTGACTTAGTGAAAGCAGCCAATTAGGAGAACTCCTAGCATGGAAGAATAATAGCGGATTACTGGATTCTGTCTCAAAAAGCATACAATCTAATTTATTCAGAGTGCTTGGATAGAGAATCTGAATAGAGAATATAAAAAATAAATAAATAAACCAGAGTCACTTGCTCTGTGTGATTTCAGAGGATGTTGGCATGGATAACTCTATGTTAGGCTTGTTTTTTATAGGAGAAAAGTTTCATATTTTAAAACAGGGCTTTTCGGAAGGAAGAGCAATTGTTCAATCTGGCCTAAATGAATTGAGCAGATGCTCATACTTGTTCTTGTTTGACCCTATGTGGTAGTCTTTTATTCCTGGAGTTGGACTTTAAACTGTATCTAAAGTCAAAACTCTCCATCTGACATTTCAAAACCATTGTTAACAGGACAAAAAGTGACAGGAATTCTAAAATATTGCAGCTGTCAATGGAACATGAGATGAAGAAAAATATCACAATATAGATACCTTTTCTGATGACAGCTGCCCAAGAGGGGGTTTCCTCTTAGTTTGGAGAGATTTATTTCCTATTTCTACTATATTGCCAGGGCAAGAATTTATTTTAGAAATGTATTTTATTTTATAATAATAATAATATAATAATTTTTATTTTATTTTATTTTTTTAAAGGAAAAGTGAGAAGTGTTAGTCTTAGTGTTGATACCAATTTATTTATTATAAATGTAACTTTATAGGAGAGAAGTATCTTTTTTTGTATCCAGTGGCATCCTTACCTAAGGCAGGATTCACACTATAGTGGTGATAAACACACGTGCCTAAAGCCATGTGATAACTTACACAGGCATTCAGACATCCAAACACAACAAACAAAGTGTATACCATTATTTTTTGTAAGATAATACACCATAGTGCCTTTTACAATATAATATTATTTCATTACTGCACATTGTTGTGTGTTGTATAGCAGGTACAATAAGGTTTTATTAGGCATCTCATAACACATTATTGCAGTACAACAGTGTGAATCTGGTTTACTAACACAATGGATAAATATATAACACTCAACAAAAAGTAACCAAGCTGTAAAGTTGTCACCTAGCATCCAAACACTGACTTTTTATGTAGCAGCTGGTAAACCTAGTATATGATTTGTTTACCATGCAAGTGGAATTTTCATAATCTTATCCAGCATACATATTCAGCACAAGCAAAGATTATGATCAATTTCAATAGTTTATTATTGTTTGTTTCTTGGCATATGCACTATCCTGATATCTGGGTCCTACTTGAATCTGTCCCATGTATAAAATTGTATAGCACATGAGCATTGTCTCAGTTAAAAAGTGTAAAGAAAACATATGATTAAAAAATGGATATAAAAAAATGATAACTATATCACATGAAAGTCGAATCAAGTGGCTCACGAAACCTGATGTGTAACTATAAGATGGATTAGCTAATTAACATTCACTAATTAACATTCAGCAGTATGTTATAATTAGTTGTTCTCCTTTGTTTAAAAAAATGCACATGCACATAGTTTATCATGGGAATCATTGAGTTTTACTAACAACGCTGAACTACAAGTCCCATCATTAACAGTCAGATGAATGCCTGATTATAATGAAATCCATAAGGCCCTAGTTAGCTGGGCATGTTTGCAGTTCTGTAACAAATGAAGCGTTTTTCTAACCCTGCCTTACATGTTGTCAAACAGGAATATTATACTAATCTGTCTATGGGGGCAAAGATCTTATAATTGCCAGATGTTTGAGTTCTTAGCACATCCTAGAAGACCCTTCAGCTATAATGTACCATTATCCTTGAACTGAATCCCATTCATTGCAATGCTTGCCAGGAAAACTGCTCAATTCCACTGTTTCTATTGCTCTATTAAGTTTGGCTTGGCTGTCATTTTTCCTCTTACTTCTGTACTGTTTTTTTAGCAAAGAAAAAAGGAGGCTAAAACACAAGTTGTTCCTGCATGAAAGAATATATTGTTGATGTAAAAGACGTAATAACTTCACGTAAATTAAAATGACCTGAAATCATTTTGTGTGCTTTTTCTTGCAGACTTGTGTGGAAGTAATTTCCTTTACCATTCATCAGTTTGTGATGTCTTACAGGAGAATTTCACTGTAATTAGAATAAACCCAAGAGCTCTTGGTATTGTTTTTACAAACAGCCAGCAATGCAGATGAGGATCGTTATCGTTTACATTATTATTATAATCGCTTTAGGTTAAAGAAGAACTCCAAAGAAACATGAAAACTGCAAGTGGCAAAATTCATACTTTGTGATCCCAGCCTACATCTATGAGAGCCTCTGGCTTTATATTTTCTATGTCACTCTGTGTAAGGTCGGGTCCCGGAACCAACTGAATACTGCAATGAATATGGAAAGGGAACACTAAGCAGTGAGGAAATAAACATATAATTGCCCTACTGATACTCCATCAACAATCTGTAGACCGGAGTTTCTCAACCTTTTTAACTTTTAGGTCTTAGGGATCGCCTCCTAAAATTACTATGTCCATAGTTCAAAATACATTTGTATAGGGGTAAGTGGGAAGAATGCCTCTTACTTCATCTTCCGTTTGCCCAAGTTCTTCTCATGGACTTTCATGGACTAAGTTATAAATTCCTAACTGGCACCTTACAGTTATGAAAGGGGCTGCTTTGTCTGGGCCAAAACTTTCATCATTAATACAGTTATGAGTGATGAAAGTGTTGGGCCAGACAAAGCAGGGAATGAACTAGAGCCATAAAATATACATTCTTCTCAACACTTAAAAATTCTACAATTTTCAATGACAAACGTTTAAACTAAATATCTTTATGATCCTGCAATATGGCCATTTACAGTACAATTAACACCCTTTCCTGCCACAGAAGGAAGAAATAGAAAGAAATAGGAAGGAAGATAGGCTGAAAACTTTAATTACCCTTTACATTCCTGCAACTTCTATTTAAGCCTATCCATTTTGAGCTACAAGGAGAGCAATAATTACTTTAAAGAAAACTTAAAGCTGGCATTTTGGTAGAGACTGGAGACAATTTTCATTTTTCTCTGTGCTTGAGTTTTCGTTGCTCAGTAAAGCTATTCCTATACAATGTCACAATACCAACAATTTACTGTAGCCTCAGGCTGTAACAAATACGCTAAAAGATAAGAATAATCTTTATTTTTTTATTATTGATTTGTTTAGAATATACAAAATGATATTTTTCATTGTACAATCAGCCAATATTAGAAAAAAATAAAATATTTTTAAAAAGGAAAATAAGAAAATACAGAACAGATGTGAACAGAAGAAAATAAAGCCTTGAGTCACACGATGAGCTCTGCTACATGCATATAACCAGCGCTAAATACTATGAGGACGTGCCAGGAGGATGAAAAGTCTCAGGGCAAAACAGTCACCATTACAAATAAGATCTCCAGGCAAGCACACACACATTTTAATTTGCACAGTACATAGATATTTATCTGTCTTGGCTTTTTGTATTTAGATAGGATGTGTAAAACAAAAAAAAACTATGTTTAACAAGATTTTGAATCAACAGAAGAAAATGTAGCCAGTCTGCAATACAATCCAGATAAAAATGACCCACAGAGTGCCAAAGTAAAACACCCCCTGGTATACTACACTGTCTAAAGGAAGTGGGCTTTGGTGTTAGCGGAATGAAATCCAATTTCAATGTAACCACTAGAATCATTTACCAATCAAAAAAGTAAACTGAGTTTGCAATTAAAGCAAATCATGGCAGCTGTCTGGATTATCTGCTAGTTCTGAAGCAGGCAAACATATTCATTCATAGAATGCTGAAAATAAAATACCAGAACCCATAGTCAAATCTATATAAATCCTGTTTATTATTAATAATAATAATAATATTCAGGCAATGGGTATGTTTATTGGTCATTGCCATTTTTTGGAGCTGTCCTTGATATGTTACTACTAGGCAAAAAAAAAAAATAATAATAAATATTACTTCTCTGCAATTCATGCATATTGCCCAATTTTTCTTCTATTTAAAAAATCTGCAGGTACAGAATAAAAACTGTTGATGCTGTTGGAAATCCAATGGTTTTCTTGCTTCCTGTGCACTGTTATCAATCCTGTCCAGTTCTCCCCTGCCGAACTACAACCTTCCCCCAGTAATTTAATAAAAATGAGCAGAGGGGGGTATTCTGTTACCAGCAGAAGAAAACTGAATGGGGCTGACAACACTTGAGTGCAGCAGCATTGTCAGCTAAGGAAAGTTAGGAACACAGCGGATTTTTGCAGATCACCAGGTATTTTTTTTTGAACCTGCAGCATTTGTAAAGGGATAAAACACAGGAACTGTGCATGTATTGTAGATAAATATATATATATATAGCCTAGGCGTGCACTTTCCAAACTCTCAGATCCTTGTTTAAGGGCAATGCTGATCAGTCAACATTCCAAATCACTTAATGCTGACATAAAGGCTCTGTTTACACTTAGCTGGCAGCAAATCACACCACAGAAAAACAGTATTACATCTCTACATGTTGCCCAACATTTTACTGAACATTCTTCTACTTAATTACAGCACTGTTATGGTCATAGGTTATATATATTCATTACTAATTCCTATTTATTTTTAATTGCAAAGGATCAAAAAGCCTCTGGAGCACTCAGAGCTATGAGGATAAATATTTTTCAAGCTCGTAACATTGACACTTTACCACTAGAGCTGCCTCCCAGCCTTAGAAAGTTGTTACTCTGCAGATAACATGAACGCCTCGCACACAGCGCTTTGTCATTTAATCTCCCATCGAGGGAGACAGGAGCTGGATGACATTTTGATCCTGGAGTGAAAGCTGGCATTTTAAAGTGCTGAAGCCCTGATTTGTACTTTTGTTGTGCTGCACTGCTCAAACAAAGTCTACGGTAAGAGTTTCCTCTGCCTCATGTTTCCTTAGCAGGCCAAGTGGGAGAAAATAAGAAGTAAGGGAAATGTTACTGGATATAAATATGTAAGGCTGCTAACTAAATTTTCCTTTAAGCTTTAACATGTTACAGTAATTTTAAAAGTATATCCTGCCATGAGTGTCCTTATTTAGGAACTTCCTGCTATAGGGTGACAACACTAGGCCTGATTTATTAAAGCTCTTCAAGGCTGGAGAGAATACAATTTCATCAGTGAAGCTGGGTGATCCTGCAAACCTGAAATAGATTTCCTCAAAATCATTTGCTATTTGCTAGCAAATGTTTTGAATCCTGGACCCGATCCATTCCAGATTTGCTGGATCACCCATCTTCACTGATGAAATTGTATTCTCTCCAGCCTTGACACACATCAGGCAGGTATAGTCAACCATTGTCATCATTAGAAAGCCCACCATGAGAATGCCATTCTAATGCATGTATGTTGACAAGAAGGGGCTGCAGGAGATCAGAAAATTATAAAATAAGGTGAAACAATATTATTAAAAGAAACAATGGCAGGTGTTAATGATACACAGGGATTTGTAAGCTAAGGGCCATATCATACAGGTGATCTTGATCCTGGCAATTTGTTATCCAACTTCAGGATTGCTAACAGATTTCCTGCTAGTGTTTATGGACTCACATCCTTGATAGCAAAGCCATCGACATCACTGTCCTGATACTAGCAGTATGGTGAAATATTTTGGTCTGCTCTGGAGAATCAAAAACAATCCTTCAGTGTTTTGACTTCACATTCTTAGTTACACGTACTTCTATTATGGGATTACTTTATACATGCTGTATAAATTGGTTCCTTTACACGGTAATACTTATGAATTCTCCACAAAGTTTTCAATTCTGCAAATGTTCGCCATTCTTCCTATTTCTATGAGAATGTTCAGGTTGTTAAAAAAAGTAAACAACAAGTATGTTATTTTATAGAAGAGAGACTGGCGGTAAACATGTGAATGATATTTGTGCTGATGATTGTCGCCATGCATTCCATATACTACAAACCTAATATTACATGGTATTAGCCTGTGTGTCAAAGCAGTGAGCATTGGTAGCAGTAGACATTGGGCTAGATTTATTTAAACTCTCTTCTAGAAAAATTCTAGATGTTTTGAGGTAAAGCCTGCCATACACTAGACAATATGTGCAGAACCACGTAAACAATTTTTAAATAATAATTTATCTGGATTGCCACTATTCATCACTTCACCATCATTTTTTTTTTAAATTCAGCCAGGAGCGTACCCTAACAACCGATAGCCATTGGGAGTGCTTCTTTTCCATTGCCTTTAATAAAAAGTATGGCTATGTTGGTATAATACCATCAATATGAACTCCCATAGCCTAGTAGTTAAGGAGAACTCAAAGCTAAATGTATACAGCACTAAGGGGAGCAAGGCAAAGAGTGGCTACTTGATTGACCAGACATTGCAGATAAATGTTTGATTGATATAGACAAGGCGGCCAGTTTGGTTATGGAGATGGGGATCACAATGAACCACAACTTCCTTCACTATATCTTTTGACTTCAATATCACCCTGCAACTTTTATATTGTTTTCCAGCCCTAACACAATACAGGATAAAGTGGATAATTCTGCAAGCTTCTCTAGAAACAGAAAAAGTGCCTGGATTAGACCTGGTGATAAAAAGAGGAAACAATATCCTATGTGATAAATAAGCAGACGCTTTATGTGACAATCCCATGACTTGCAATGACAACAGTACTCTGGTCACCTTGCAATCTAAAAATAACCTAAGCTACATCACAGAATATAGAAAGAAATCGTCTTTCTATGTTGAGCACAATGGAAATAAGACCCTAAATTGAAATTTCCCAAGTCCCAATAAATGATTTTATTTGTCCGTCTGATATAAGATATAATGGTTTTAGATGCAATTAACACTGTGACTTTATCTACATGGCTTCCTCAAAAATGGACAGTGTTTTAGGAAATGTGTTGGATAAATACCGTCCAAGCATATTTAGTGTTCATCTACAATTTTTTGATGAAATCAAATTTATAAGTTTATAAAATGTTTGAGGGCAGTCACACTGCCTCCTTTTTCCCATAGTGCCCCCTGCTACCATCTCTTCCCAGGTAATACTCATACACCCAACCATCCACATGAATGTAAAATAGGAATCATCAATCCTTTTTTCATTGCTCAATGGTCCAGTTGTGATGCTCCCGTGCCCAATATATGCCCAATGACATATTATTATCTTTCTTTACCTGCCAGGGGGTTTATTGTTTTGCCTGATTGATGTGTGTATACATTAATATACACAGACTGTTTGTGTTCATTTTTATTCAGAGATTATCTTCGATCAGAAATATTATTAATTCTACTTGTTTTTTTCTAGAAACTATCAACAGTTGAGAGGAAGCAAAAATAAAATGTTTATTAACCCTGGGAATTAAAAATCAAACATATACCACATCCAATGAATCTGAATAATAACTATTATACTATTATGATATTACCAATATCAGCGAGTATAAGGCAAGGAACAGTGTTTGTCTTGTACAGGTCATTGACAGGACAACACTGAGTTTGCTGACCACTAAATGTTTAGAATGGTGATCTAATGATTGGAGTGCTGCTCCTTAAATGGCACCCCCTAAAAATGCTACCCTCACCTTAGCTAGTCTGTCTCTGGGGATAGCTGGAGTTGGGGGAGTGCTTGCAGGCAGTGCCAGCTAGGCATAATGCGTTAATGCGTGCATATAGGGCACACTTTTCTGTGGTTAGACCCTCAGGGTGACTGAGCCAGAAAAAGCAGGCAAATTAAAATAATTTACTAGCTGCATCCTTGCCTCAGCACATCATTTGTAAAAGCTTTTATAGATTTTAAGCCCTGAGTGAAGAATCTACCAGGGTGGATATCAGCAGGCAGGGATTGATAATTATACTAGCTGATTACCCGGCGTTGCCCGGTATTTATTTATTGCAATATTATATTATAGTCCAAAAATAAGTATGTAAAAATATAAGCAAAGGGCACACTGTGCTGAGCAAAACATACACACATACACGTGCACTCATATGAGTTTCCGTCATATGTCTGGCAAGTTTGGCTGAAATGTCCCCATGCGTTTCCTAGTGATCATATACACATATCTATATATATAACACATACATACATACAAATATAGCTGTGACATATAGCACAGTGCTGTACAAAGATCAGCGGTGCGCTCACATGAGTCTTAGTCATATGTGTAGCAAGTTTGGTTGAAATGTGTTGATGTGTTTCCTAGTGATGGTGGAACATAGCATGTTTGGTTGAAATGTCCCCATGCGTTTCACCCAAATATAGCTCTGACATATAGCACAGCACTGTACAAAAATGACAGGTGCACTCACATGAGTCTCAGTCATATGTATGGCACACATACATACATACAACCAATTTTATATATATAGATTTAGAAGATAAGTGTGATAACCAGGGCACTGGCATTTTCAGAAGCAAGTCATCAATAGTGGCCCCATTGTTTCTTACAACAAACTCACTTTACCTTCATTCCAGTATACGTTATTTTATTCTGTTACAACATCTAATGATAGAAGTTATTTTCCTCACAGGTGGTGGAAAAAAATGCAGAAATAGACATGACTACCAGTAATAAGCCATTGGTTAATGGAAATACAAATCAGGAATGTACAAAATGATTGTAAAGTGACCCATAGTAACATAGGATCACTTGGGTAAATCAGCAGTGTAATTCCCATGAACTCAAATATTGTATATTGACCGATCGCTGGACATACAAGAGAAGATCACTGAATGAGAGCTGTGGCCCTCACTATTGCATTGGTGACTGTTGTGTTCACCAGGAATATAAGGGGTTTATTTACTAAACAAATTTACAATATTCCCCTTGTAAAAATATTTCACTTACCTTTATGATCTAATCAAATGCAAGCAATCTTGTTTTTCTCCATTTCTTTATCCATTGCTTAAACATGATTGGGTTTTATTTTCAATATGAATTTTCCCATTTTCACTATGCTACCGTAATAAAACTTTCCCCTAGAAAGTTATATGTCTTTGTTTTGTAGCTCTGCTGACTTTTGCTGATTTTGTTAGCACACAGAGCTGTCATCAGTGGGGGACAAGAGGTACAATCAAAAGAATTTGACATTTGCAATGCTGAAACTTTAAAACATGAATAAGGGGGGCCTAGGACATTTACCTAAAAGAGGGCCCAGAAATTTCTGATGGCACATGAATCGATATTCTTTGCGGAGTAAATTCTCTGCACACTTACTGGACTAGGTGAAATTTTCCTTTGTTAAGGGATAATCCACCTTGGTAAGTGATCGCCTAAATTTCTTTAGTAAATTACCCCCCTTAGTACAGTAAAAGGGACACATGCATGGACATGGAAGGACACTAGTGGGATTTGTTAATTTGGCACTTTTTGGAAAATGTTTACTTCCTTATGGCAGCTGAATTTGTCTTTTAACAGATTTCCAAGTATTTAAAATCCAATTTTTTACCTGTAATGTATATAAATGTACAATTGCAATATGCCTGCGTGGTTTAATAAAGCCATACACCGATCCCTGGCTTAATGTTTTGTGATGGGTGCATGTCTCCGCTCCGGTATAAGGCGCGCTATAGCTGTGTGCTATTTATAGCTCCTCGCTGTTTATGTTCTATAAATAGAAACATTGTTTATTATACTTCCATATCTTATAATACACCTTCACTGCGCTCCTCTCAGCCCCTCACTGATTGGTCAGCTCCGGATCACGTGAGTCCCTGGCAGCAGCTCCAGTTTCTGCTGTGCTGTCGTCTGCCTTGGCAGCTCGGGGCTGACTTGTCCCAGATTGCTGGGAGTGATGGGGCCAGGCTGGGCACTGCACGGGACTTTCCCCGGCTTAGACAGCACGGTGCTCAGTACTCATCTGGAATGCATCAGAAGATCGGATTGTAAATGGAAGTTACTATCAATGACAGGGGATCCCGGACTGCTTCCTCCCCAACATGACATCCACATCACCCCTACTCCATGCATGGGACAAAGAGCTTCCAGGGGGACATAAAACTTGTACTTGACATTAACATATGGAGGCTGCTGGCAAAACTTGGAAGGAAACTTTTATTGTCATCAGCTATGAACAGTCTGTATGCATGGAGAATAAAGAGGAGATCCACACAAGATCAGGTAAAATTAATTATATATACTATTATATACTATAATATTAATTAAATATACTATAGACCAAAGCAATACTGAAAAGTACTTAATGTTTTAGAATATTATGGCTGTACATAGAAAAGGTCAGTGGATACAATGCAGCTATCAGTCTGAACATTCTGTTTCTTAGGCTGTTTACCATGAAGGGACACTTGGAATAACTTTCAGGTCTTCAGGGAACCCTTGCTAAAATTTCTATATACACAGCTCACAGTGTGTTAGTTTGGTGGTCAGTGGGAAGAATGTCTGTTTTTGGCCAATAGGATAAATATCACCCCTACAAATAACCAAAAAGATCATTGCCATCACTTAAACTGAAGAGTCACACATTTCTCATTGCTCAAGGAAACTCTAGCAACCTCTGGAGGAACTCTACTTGAGTAACAATGTTCTGAACTCTTGGTGCAGATTTATGATTTGTTCTCAGTAAAAATAATGGAGCTTGAATTTAATAAACAAACCTTAGTAAATGTAAATTAACCCCCTCATGGTCAGTAATAATTGATCTTTTATAGGGGCTCAGTTTATTTTTCATTGTTGTTGCTAACATTTCCAAAAAATTTAAAGGGCACTTTGCAAAAAGAAAAAAAAAGTAATGTTTTGCTTTTTGACAGTCACACCTTTAAAATACATAATGGGATGTTTCTGGGATATAGGGGGTATAAAGACAGTCTGCAAAATGGGGGTCTAATAAGGGGGGGAGGGCTGCTACACACAGACTGATCATTTTACTTCTGAACTATTTTTATTATAATAAAACAATGGGATCTGAAGTGACTTCAGAGAAAATCTACTTCCAGCCAATTGTAGCAAACCAATTTTTCTTGATGAGTTAATAAGTGATCGGATGTGCTGATAAATTCAAATCAAATCACATGCTGGACTATGGATTCTGGTCACTTTCTTCTATAGGGCAAAACAATGGGAAGGGCAGAATATTGTAGATTTGTTTGCAGTGTTTTGGGACTCCTGAGTGATTGATTACTGATCACAAAGCTGATCAAAGTGCAGTATTGGCAGCAGATCTGCTCATGCGTACCAGGCCTAACTGTACATGCTTTGCTGTGCATGCACATGGATTGCTAAGGAGTGCACTGATTAAATGTGTCCCTGTACTGCTTTTTTCATGGATGCACACTTCTTGCATTTGTGGTCTGATCATTTTAAAGTAAATGCAAGTTCATGTATGTCACCATACTAAAATTAATGGAAACATTTTAACATAAGCACACTCATTATATCATGGAAAGTAATTATTGTAAATGATCTGGATATTGTTAACTGTTGTTAAAAATGCATAACAACATAAAATGTCTTTTTTCATGGTCCTACTTACTCAGAGAACTAACTGTGCCTTAAACAAATTCTGATTGTACTAAATGGATAAAATATGAACTATAGTTGGTTCATATGGCTTATGGCACAATATTATCAATGAATTCTATTTAGTGTAAAGTAAGCACTAATATCCCCTTTATACAGCTAATACTGTTAGCTATTGATGTATTAGGTGCATACTGTGAGTACAAGTGTAAATAAAGTTTAGGTGGTGAGCACAGCAGTTCTACTTTTAAAGATTATCCGCACTTTGCCCAGTTTACAGTGTGTCTCTGATAAACGCTAACCTTGTTCCAGATACGATTACATTGGGAATGGGAAAATTAGATTAGTGTGATAATGGCATTTCCTTCTCCCTTTATGGCAGTAATGATGTTCAGCTCCATGTGTTAGATTTCTTTGTAGACAACAGCTTTAAATGGAAGCCTAGAAAGCATATGGAAGATTAACACTCTCAGTGCCAGAAGATAAACTGCACTGCTTTGACTGCTGAAAAGTATTAGGGCCCCTGGGCACTAGAAATCAGATAGATCTGTGCAGTGTTTGGGCTGGGGGAAAGTTTGTTTGTGCACTGGTAATCCTCCTCAGCAGGGTGTTCCCTGCTAATCCCATGGAATCATTTGTAAAGATGCTTTCTGTAAACTCTGGAGCTGTTAGTTTAAGTAGAGGATTACAAGGCATCATTAGCCTCACTTCACATGCTAATTCTCCTGGCTGGACAGGTCTCCACAATGGGTTAGAGCTGTGATCAGTAGCCACTTGTGTTAATTGATGCTGGGTACTTATCAGTGGCCTCCCCTAAGGATTGACCTGTCCTTTGTCTAAACTATGTAATGCTAATGCTAAAGCTGCAGGTCATTCTTCAATTCTTTCATTCATTCCTAGACCAATAGCTCTTGAACTACAAGTAACAAGTTGCTTTCCAGCCTTTTTCATTATGTCTGGTAATGTCTGAGGATGTAGACATAAAGTTGTTCCTCATTCTGACCATTTTTAGAAACCACCTTCCTTGGCCCCTATGAGGACAGCTATGATGTAAACCCCGTAACCCAAATCAGCCTTACTAAATCAGAGTTATTGGTGAAGTACTGAGCTATTTCCGCCTTTCGGGCTTAGTTTTAACTGACAATAATACTCTTTTTATGTATTTGAAAGGGTGCATTCTTCTCAATGTCCCCAATGCAAGAAGTATTTTTCTCATTGACCACCCATGTAATGGGGCCATTCTCTTGCTGTAGGGGGACTTTCTATCACTATAAAGTGGTCTTCTCCCACGGACTACCAATGTAAGGGGACACTTTACTGACCACCAATGTAAGGGAGGCACTATACTGACCACCAATAAATAGGAACACTTCACTGACCACCATTGTAAGGGGGGCACTTCACTTACCACCATAATAGGAGGGGCACTTCACTTCACTTACCACCAATATTAGGGGGTACTTTAGTGACCACCAATGTAAGGGGGGCACTTTACTGACCACCAATGTAAAGGGGGGACTTTACTGACCACCAATGTAAGGGGGGCACTTTACTGACCACC
>NC_092858.1:34626397-34638158 GCF_032062135.1 Pyxicephalus adspersus
TGACCATCAATGTAAGGGGGGCACTTTACTGACCACCAATGTAAGGGGGCCCCTTTCCTGACCACCAATGTAAGGGGGGCACGTTACTGACCACCAATGTAAGGGGGGCACTTTACTGACCACCAATGTAAAGGGGGCACTTTACTGACCACCAATAAATAGGAATGCTTCACTGACCACCAATGTAAGGTGGAACTTATCCATTGGCCAATAATTTAAGTTGACAACATTCAACTAGCCACCAAGATAATACAATTTTCACTATCCTTGTTTGTTTTTGTCCAAATGATTGTTTATTTTATTATTACTACTCAAAATATTTTTTATATAATATGGTTGCCTAATAAGCTAAGTATGCCACAATCCTTATTTTGTTTTAATTCTTATATGTCAGCTTGCTGTTTATGTTAATGAAACATGCCCTTTAGATACTGCAGGTATTATCAGCGGTTCCCTGAGATCTGAAAGTTATTTCTTCTAAGCCACAATACTATGAAGATATATTTATCTGGTATTTTTCACTGTTGTATTAAGAATTCTGATCTATGGGTATTTAGTATTCTTTTGTATGGAGGTGATCTTACAGTTAGGTCAAACATATGACCAACATGTATGATATTGTGAACCATGACTAATTTGAGCTTCAATTTTAAATAATGAAATATGTACATGTTACTACCAACCCTGAGCATAATTAGTTAATCAAATTACTTAGCTTGCTTGGAAATATTTTTCAACACATCTTCAATTTTTCTCCTTCCGCAAAAAACCCAAACAGCCCTTTTACTTTGCCAAAATAAACATTTAGATGAATCAATGTGTACATAACGATTTATGTTAAAGATGGCAGAGTTGCCAGTGTGCAGCATTCCATAAAGTACCATTACATACAATGGCATTTACTATATCAGGGCAGCACTCTTAGCTTGGAGCTCTGGAATCAGCTTTAGTCACACAAGGGGAACTACGGTCCATGTTCTTACCATGTTCATGTAGGTTTCATTTTCTTCTTTAAAATTAAAATATGGAAACAAGATATTGATAGTAGCTCTGTGCTTTCGGTTGCAGTGGTTCATTGGCTAGCACTGGGCTACCTGGTTCAAATCTTAACCAGGGGCTATCTGTATTGAGTTTGCATGTTGTCTTTGTATTTGTATGGATTTCCTTCCACAAACATACTGGTAGGTTAACTGGCTTCCCCTAACTTGGCCTTGGACTATGGTAATGACATGAATATTGTAGGCACGCTAAATTGTAGGATCTTACAGTCTCTGTAAAAGATGGCAGTTCTATATAAATTCTGAAAAAAAAAATGGGTAAATTGGAGTTTGTAGGTAGCATTGTTCAGGAAAATGTGGTGGGCAGAGAATAAACAGATCTGGGAAACATGCAAGTATGGACCACACTGCTAGGGATGGGGAGGAGGAGAATACATATGTATACATATGTATTATATATATTTTATTATATATACATACATATATATCAGGCTAGTAAATATACAGTTGTCTTTTGAAGCTCTAGGCACCAATTACTTATGATATTTTACTTTGTTCTAGAGCCCTCTTCTCCAAAACTAAGGTCCTTTTACCCCGGGTATCTTCTTTTAGGAGAAATCCTTATGTGTAGCAACCTGGAGTAGCACATTGGGAACCATAGTTCTGCATTTAGGGCAAACACCTAAACTGTCATTTGTTACAACCATTCCACAATTATTTCCACTGATTTGACTGCACCAAGCTGATTAGTTGCCATGGGTTACACAGTGTCTATATTGCCGTCAGTGTCATGATATCATATCTGTACTACAGATCCACAATAACAAGGTTTGTAGTATATGGAACCAATGCAAGTACAAAGGTCATCAATCTTCAGCAGCTTGGAGACTAATAATAAAGGAGTAAACATACTGTACGTTCTTTTCCATGGTAGTATAATAACTCACACACAATGAATAATATATAAATAGATACATGGATCCGATAAGTTGAAACCTTGTAAGAAGAGACATAGAGAATTCCAAATGTCAGGAGGGCTGTGAGTGCTGAGGATTAACCCCCTGCCAATCTGTAAGTGGGAAGAATTAAGTGATTTTACTAATTAGTTTTTGGGATTAGAAAGTGAATGAAGGGGCAAATAACTGGAAGATTAGTTATACAAATGCCTGCAGGCTGTGTGTTATCAATAAAACATAAGTACATTATATGATAAAGTGATTTACTATCCTGTGTCTCTCCCAACTAAACCATACTATCCCAGTAGTATGGTCAGCTGGTTGTTCTATACCTCTGGCAATATGTTTCCAAGAATTAGATACAATGTATTCTTCAGGTTCCTAGAGAAATATGTTACTTTGCAACATTAAATTATAATTTATATTGCAATATCAACTGAAAACATACATTATTTCGATAATATATCTCAAAACTCAAGAGCCTTTAGTTTTATTTGTTGTAGTTGTGTTTGTTATGAGCAGCATAGGTGATAAAATGCAACTTTACAACACATATAACTGCAAGCAGCAGGCTAAAGGCAATAACAAGCAACAATAATACATTAATAAATAAAGATAAACTGGCCCTGCCACGCTATTTGTTGGAGAGATCACAATAAAAATCTTAATCACTATTAGAGTAAAATAAAACTGAAGAATTAATCAGTTATAAGTCTTAGGCAAAAAATTTATTATTCATAAAAAAAACACATGGGTGTCAAAATTACTTTGAATGCCTATTTAATGTACAGCACTGCATATGTTGGCGCTATATAAATACTGTTTATGAATATTAATAATAATATGTTGAAATGTGATGTAATGTGGATGAGATGGTGGGCTTGCTGAGAAGTGGCTGGTCCCGAAGGGAGCTCTAGAGGAAATCATGGCAAATATAAATTTAGGAGCAGCACAAGAAGAAAATTTTACCCAGCCAGGTAAGCATTACCCAAAAGGTTAAAAGGGGGATTGGCCAATATATGGCAAACTCCATGTGCCAATAAAAATGGTAAATATCCAGTAGAAGAACTGGTAAATAAAAGAATTGTCAGCTCATTCCTGATTTTTTTTATTATACGTGTGATTATAATATTCTATGAATTTGGAGAGCTAAAAGTGCTGTTAATAAGGAAAAGAATAACCACAATAATACACAGGATCGCCCATTTATATATGGTCCATAAAAAAGTGTATCTGCTATGAGCACAACCGCTATTTTTTTTTTTTTTTTTTTGCTACAGTTTTTTTTTAAAAACAGAGCTTATAATATGCATGTGCTTTAGTAATGTTTGATCAGTACCTGATTATGTTACATATATATACTTAGACTGAAAAAGGCATAATCTGATTTTTTTTAGGACTCTCAGACTAACTGGAGCACTGTAGTAAAGAGGAAATACATTAATATATCAATATTCAATGTCCAAGAATTGATCATGACATTATTTGTGTGATCTACAGCTACCTACTATTGTTTTTCTGACATTTAGCATTGGCTCTATTCAATAAGAAGCCACTGATATGGGATTTAGATTGGCTGATCAACGTGTGTCAGTCTAAAACAAATGATTATTTTCCTATAGATCAATATGTTTGGTTGTACCAATTGGTCAGTTAAATTATTTTGCTGTTTCATGTTAGGGTCTTTTAAGGGTCTGATAGTTCTCAAACAATCATTCAGAATTTTAATGAATAGAAAGAAATAATCTGCATGATTAGGATTTTTATTGTCCTGATATAACTATGCTATCACAATGGTTTTTATTATCATTTATATATATTTTCACCAGTCTCTGTAGACTTTACCTCAGGTGGAAATTTATGTTTATTACAATAAACATCATACTCAGTATATATGTTGCTCAAGGTGTCCATAGAATTTAAATACCAATTTGCAATACGAGAGAATCTGAGTTATTTAAATTGCAAACAATATGTATCATCCTTTGCTTTTTTACCCTTAGGGAAAGAAAACTGTCCAAAACGTATTTGCCTTACAAAATAAAAAGATTAACAACCACTCCTTTATTATTCCGGTATAATATGAGTTACTTTCCAACAATGTCCATTTGGGTCCTAAAAATAAAAATGGATCAATGAAACTCACATTTACCTGCCCTTTTCAGCACTAACAAATTTTATTCTTTACATTCAGGGACCACCTTATGTGTGACAGCATCACTTCCCCTGCCTCATGCATTTCATTATGTCGGAGCTTGGTCATGGACCTCTGAGAGAAGCCTTTTTATAGTGACATGCATTATACATAGTTATCTACTGAACAAAATTGTTTTATAATTTGTGATCTATGTTTTTTGATATAGCAGCTGACAGCACAGGGTCAAAACAGTTCATAGTGAACATAAGAAAAAGTCAATGTTACTTCTTTTGCTATTTCCCTGGGACCTGATGTGGTATTTTAATTAAACACAGGCCATGTATATGTTACTCTTTTGGTACATAATTTGACAAACAATTTGAAGGTACTTTAAATAAAAATATGGGCTTGGACCCTATTATTGTTATCCCCCTCCCCACACAGCACTAAATGCATCCTTCAAAAAATATATACATTTTTCCAAGTCTCTGTATCCAGCTGGGAAATGTCACAGTTCTTTTATACCTTTGTGGGTGGTTTCTGAATATGTAGCATTGCCCTATGTGTGCATAGAGAAGAGTCCTTGACATGGTAGATTCAACATTTACATAACACTTAGACTGGGCATACATTAGTACCTGCTGTTATGTAAAAGGTGTAATGCAATGTTTCCCAAATACAGTTCTTCTAAAACTTCCATAAGTTTGCTAGGGGTTCCATGTTCAATAAGCAATTTGTGCCTCTCAGGTCAGTTACCATTGACAGCAATGATCTCTTTGGCTATCTGTAAGGATGACATTCTTACCACTGGCCAGCAATTTGAGAGGCATTGTCCCCACACTAATATATTGTGAATTAAATTATAGCAGGGGGTTCCTTAAGACCTCAAAGATGGAATTTCAAAGGTTCTCCAATATTAAAAAAGCCATAAAAGGCTGGTCTAATGAGCGTGATTTATGAAAGCTCTCCAAGGCTGGAGAGGATACGCTTTCATCAGTGAACCTGGGTGATCCAGCAATCCTGGAATGGACCTGGTCCAAGAGTGAAAACATTTGCTAACAAATAAAAAAATTACTTTCAAGAAATCCATTCCAGGTTGGCTGGATCACCCAGGCTCACTGAGTAAAGTGTATCCTCTCCAGCCTTGGCAAGCTTTAATAAATCAGGCCCATTAGACCAGCCTTTCATGGCTTTATTGATATCACAGGCCTATTGTGGCAGAATTCAGTTATTCTACTCTTATGTTTTTTTGGTTGTAACAGAAGACCATAAAACCCACACGAAAACAATGCAAACCTAATAACTCCTTGCAGATACAGTCTTTAATTGGAATCATTACCATGAAGTGTCTCATACAATTACTGTCTACTTTGTCAGTATTGTAATATTGTAGCATTCCAAACAATATAATTCAGACTTTTTAAAAATGAATTATGTTTCTTTGCTTTGGAGACAAATAATGATTTCCATATTTGATTAAAACAACAAGGGCTCAGTTAGAATCAATTGTATTTGTACACTGATTGAATCATATAAGAGGAGGTAACACACCATCATTATTACTTGTAGTTTATCAATCAAAGTGCCATCATGTTTCCCAATTACTCATTACTGCAGGGGTTACTTATTAAAAGGTGTTTTCTCCTTACTGCAGGGATCATGTACTTTATTCAAACTGCCAGATATAGTAAAGGAAGACAGACAAGGGAAAACAGGGAACTTATATTGCTGCCCACTATAAACTGCTTCGTGCTTGGTTGGCATATGCTTTTATACTTTCTTGGTTCAAGACTATAAGCCACTTAACCAGAACCAACATGGGAATTCTTTTTTTTACTGATCTTGATCTATGTTCAATGCCAGTGATTTGGAAAATGTAGGACAACATGAGAGCCAGACTATTAGCATTTTCAAAAAGGGGTCAGCAAAAGTGTACTCATATTTAATTTCATAACAGGTATACTAAAAGGACTGTTTGTCAGTGTTTGCATCAAACATTCACACAACTTTCACCTAAGCTTCCCCCATTTCCACATAGGATTTCTTTATAAAAGTCTTAGAAAATCCATAAAGAGAAGATGTCTGGAGACTTCTTGTGTTAAAATTCCCCTCTTTGGCTTTGTTATGTCACAATAATAGATACAAATTTTAGAGGTCAGAGGCATATTTCATAGCCAGTGCAGTAAATTACTAATCTTATTTTTTATTATGATTTTGGTGCAGGGTCTGTAGATGTGTTTTGCACAGTCCCATGCAAAAGGCTAATGTGTGCCCTGTATGCATCTTCAAAGTATTTAGCTAGTTGCACATCATACACTGAATCATTCAAAAAAAAAAGCTAGCATTTTCATCTTTAATTATGAATTATGATGGGCAATATTTTGGGTAGAAATCGATCAGGCAAAGCATTTTATTTTGATGATTTGTTAACCATTGTATTGAAATCAAAACCACTTAATAATGATTTTTCGAATAGATTTAATGGTTATTTTATTTGTTATATTGATTGAAAATAACACTGAGATAAAATGCCTAGCATTAGAGTAGAATCATTCTATATTCCCCTTAGCACCAAGATCATATAGGGCTGAGACTCTGGTGCTGTGACAATTTTATTTAGATTTATTTTGTTATTAGATGAACAAAATCATGTACACAACCTTTTGTGTAAAAAGCATTATATGGTTGTGCAAGTAATATAATGTAATAATTCATGGAAACCTATTGATTCAAGGTGCAATTGCTTTTAAAAGAAAAATATTTAAATTATATATTAAACTATACTTAAACTAAAGTTCCTATTGGCTATATTTAGGATCTAAATTCTTCTTGACATCGCTGCCATGAGAAAAAAAGGGATCACTAGTGATGACCAGGAAGTAGGAAAACCCTAACTTAAAACAAGAAATGTGTTTGAATTATGTTCCACTCCAGTGTTCTCTCCAGTCCCTTTTAGAGGGGTGCACCACCCAGCAATTTTTAGTAACCACCAAGCAGTTTTTGGGTGGTTATTGAATAGTTGGGCTGCAATACTACCCACCTACAGCTTTTTTCCCACCCAGCTTAAAAACATTTCTCTCTTACCAGCTCTTGCTAATGCATACTCAACTTACTACCTGAGGCAGCTCTTTTTCTATCCTTACTATTATATCTGCTAATGCTAAAGGTCGTTTCCTAGATTCCCAAGAGTTGGCGTTTACTATAATAAAAAATCCCCTGATGAAGCCCTTTGTGGGCGTAACGCGTGGGGAATAAAACACACTACAACATCTCTTCTTCCTAAATTTACTCTCTAAATAACAAACAACCGCTAAGTATTTGCTTTTATGTATGGGAATCATGTAATTACACTATTGTTGACCCTTTATTTGACATCTTTAATTTAATAAAGTGCATTTTTTATCTGAAGTTAGGTAAAGTATTACATTGGTGCCTAAAAGAGCCTTCCTCCCTCTTTTATTCCTTTCTTCTCATATGTTTGGACTATATTTGTTTATATACTCAAGGCTCGGCACCACCCTTTCTCTATAAAGTTTAAACTATTATATATTCTTTGGGTGCATTACTTTCCATTTTTTTACAAGCATAAAAGCTTGCTATTTCTGCATTATATATACATGAGATATATTTCTCTCACAGAGAATTAGTGTAAAAATTCCCCATGTTGCTAATGGCATCTCGTTGTACAGTTTAATTTCCAACTCCTACAACTTCTCTGTCCTCCAATTCTTGGCATGAGAAGATGCTTCATAAAATCCCAAGCCACCAGCCACAATTGGCTCATACATCTCTTGATCCAAAAGGATTTATTCTGCCCTTTTCCCACAAATAATCCTACTAGGAAAACATTTCCCTGCTTATATGTCCCAGAAGACCACTTTGGGTATGGAAATTTAGCTGGCAATTATATTTATCTATATGCTACTTAATTTCAGGATGGTGTTAAATAACATATGCGAGTGGCCTGCTGTGTGTTATGAAAACATTTCTGCTATAAACAGGGCTTCTTACACTTTTCACTAAGTAGTAAATCAGAATTTTTTTCATCAGACTTTTTCCTTTAAAATCTACAGTTGTTTTATTAGATTAACACGTCCAGTGTCAGAGGCAGTAGCACGTGTTACAATGTGGATCGCCTAGGTACACAGAATAGCTGCCAAAACGTCTGAAGGATTACAACTAAACTCAGTGAGGAAAGAACAACATATAAAGAGTAAGAACTCATCGCAGTTGATCAAAAATCTTGTTCATGAACTGCATTCTGATTGGTTGCTTTGAGGCACTATTCTTTGCACATTATAAATGATTTTTAAACTACAGCTCCATGAATGTTCCTGTTTTTAGCTTTCACTTAGTACTTATATATGTTTCTATAACATAAAAAAGTCATTGATTGCCATGAGTTCATTGTCTATCATCTGCCACCCTGACCCCACTAGATACACCTATATTCTGGTCAAGGTACACACAGTTTTCTATGTTTTATTAGAGTCAGAAAATTAGGATTGGCACTTTATTAACAATGATTTACCCACCTGATCAGACCTTGGCTTGCAGACATACATTTGTATGTAAATACATACATTGTATACATTTTTTTTATTACTCAACCTCAAATCAGACATGGTTAAGCAAGATAGTAACATTTTAGCCTTTATATCTGTGTGGCTTCCATTATTATTTTGTTTTAACATTCTGCCAACATCCAACATTGGCTCAGTTCCTATAAGGACTAAACAAGCCTGCTGGTATACTATCCTTGGCAGGTCCTTGATGCAAGAGAGGAGACAAGACTTAGACCATCTCCCTGACATACTCTGCTGCTGCCACTCAACTACTGCCTGTGGCTGAAAATTACTTTGGAAAGGTAAGTTTTCACTTGTTGTTAAGGTTAACAGCAGGCAGCATTCCTCTTGAGTGGTAGTTGGCAGAGGCTGCTTTAGACAACCACCAGTCAATAGGAACACTGCCCATTGAGCACCTTAACAGCCAGACAATATTACCCATGTCAGTTGGCAAGGTAAACATCAATTTGGCTTTGTTGATTCTGAATCCAGAATTTTTGCCTTAGTCTAACTGAAAGAACCTTAAAGTGAATGAAGGTCTGTTTATTTACTTTGCTCCCCAATGCTAAAATGATGCTATAAATAATATTAATAAAAAAAAGTTTTAAAAGCCAAAACATACTTACTTTACCTATGCTTCCTGTACTCCAGAGTAGCTTAAATCTCACATGATGAGAACAACATTGTACATAGATCCAATAACAATGGTCCTTTTCCTCCAAAGGAGATCACAATCCAATGTTCTGACCACTTTCAGTGTAAGAGAAAACTCAATAATCTTAATATGTCTTTGGACTGTGGAAGAAAACAACCAAATAACTACAATATAATACTAAGGGGTGGAATGAATTCCTGCTGACTTCAACCATATAATCATGTACAAGAAAAAAAACATGTTTTGTTTTTTGGTAGATTTCCTTGCATATGATAGGGTATTTTTTTACAAGTGAACTATAATCACATCCAGTACATGAATTATACATCACAAGGTGAAAATAATAATCTTTGGTAAGTGAACAGCCTATATTTTATTTAGTAAATCACCCCCTATGTGTCTGTACTGAGTGTTGTATAAGACTGAGAGCAACCATTAGGACCTTCTATTATATCTAAAGTCATATTATGTACAATATGATATTTTATGCTACACATTCACGCATAATGAAATTTGCATTTTTTTGTAAAATGATTATGTATTTTGCATAAAGGACATTTTAGAGGCCACCTATAGCTGGTAAGTTTCATAGGTTGGTGGCCAGTACAATAGTGCCCTATGTTTGGTAGGCACTGCCTTTGCAACAGTGGTAGAAGATGCAATGGACATTACCAGTCTTAGCCAGGACACTATCTGCATGGAGTTTGCAGGTTTTTCCTGTGTTTGGTTTTCTCCCACATTCCAAAAACATGATTCGCTTCCCCCCACATTGACCTTAGACTGTGGTAATGACATATGACTATGGTAGGGACATTAAATTGTGAACCCATTTGAGGGACAGTTATTGATATGACTATGGACTGTGTAAAGCGATGTGTAATATGTATATACTGGATATTATTTACTATATAAATACTGGATAATAATGATAAAATGTATTAATATTATTTATTAATAAAATCCATTCTCTCATTCTTTTTCTGTAACTCTTATTTTAGATTGCAACAATTAAAACATCATCATGATTTGTCTATCCATTACAACAAAAGTCACCTAAACAAAAAAAGAAAGAGCAAGAAAAACAAACACTTCTATCACTACTATATTCAGCAGCGGTATACAGGCTTCTGGAGGGAATCACATCACATGGCAGTAACGTGGCACCAAGAAATGTCGGATTCTGAAGATCGTGCCACAGGCCATGACATGAAGACAGAGGAGCCCTCCCCACCTGTTGCAGAGGTCGGTGTAAGTGTCTTTTGCAGGCAGGTTTTTAGTATTTTTTCCCACATAGACTTTCATGCTAAATAGTGTGGGGCATTTGCATGTATTGAAGGTGCTGTTGGACCTTTGGGCCTGCCATTACTAACATCCATGTCTTCAGAGATTTCAGAATCACTCACCCACAGCCATGAACAGCAGAGGTTCTGATTGCTTCATACTTGTTTTAATTCAGCAGCACAATGTATAGAACCAGCACAGCCAGGCAACTAGCATTTGACAATAGCACCCCCATACTAGAGGATTTTGGTCAGAAAGGTTTAAAGATTACTACTTCCAACTTACAACCACAGAAAAGGGAATGTAAAAAAGAGATGTCAGCTCCACACAGCTT
The DNA here is from genome assembly GCF_032062135.1 of Pyxicephalus adspersus. Taxonomy (NCBI): domain Eukaryota; kingdom Metazoa; phylum Chordata; class Amphibia; order Anura; family Pyxicephalidae; genus Pyxicephalus; species Pyxicephalus adspersus. The sequence continues at coordinate 34,637,324 of NC_092858.1, forward strand.
GCCAAAGTATCATACTTCCCCAATATCTTTCCCCTGGAGAACCAGTAATTTAATCAGCTCTACTTTCTATGAGGTTTAATATAACAGCTTGCACTGTAGATTATCAGAGATAGTAGTAGGTGTCACTGTAAACCCCAAAGTCACCATGCTGTGTTGCATATAATTTATGATGCCATTGTGATGTGTTTCTGCTTAGTGTTGTGCGCAGAGGGGACCCATTACCAGCAGTATGAAATCCAAATGGCTTTAAACCAAAGACAGAGCAGTTATCAAGCTGTGATACTGTAACTATTACCATGAGCTGATCATGTATTACATTCGTGCGGCAACATGATGCACTTCAGAGTCGTCTTTCTCGCTGTTATGTCACTATATATATTGGTGCTTAGAAAATGCATGTATAATTACATGTGCAAAGAAACAGTTTATCATTTTAATGAGGCAACTAACCCACCTATTTCAAGGATAATATAGGTGCTAAACCAAAGATAAATCTACAGAATAAGGTAGTTAGTGCATGGAAATCACTGGTAATTAAAATACAAAGCATTCCGATGATATTTAAAAGCATTAACCAAAATGCTCCTGCGTATGCGGACTATTTACGGCTATGGGGAATGGGCAATTTGCTTAGACAATACACTATGTAATTACATTTACTAAGCAAGAGGCAGGTACACAGACAGACATATGCATAGACACAAGTATTTTAGAGCTACTTAAACGATATTGTGCTTCTGTGTGTCTGCAAGTCGGTAAGAAGTACAGAAACAAATCATTGGATGGACTTATGCTGTTGGATACATGTCAGATCCATAGTCACATAGGGGCCTGA
>NC_092858.1:34640001-34641093 GCF_032062135.1 Pyxicephalus adspersus
AATATGAATTGCAGCTGGCCCGCCGCTGCATTGAAATAGTGCCGCTACTACAATTCCCGGCATCACTCGCGTCTAAAGACCAGCGGCCTCTGCCTATGCGTGGCTCCACATTGGACTGTTTTATAGACGCATGGAATTGTAGTAGCGGTGCTATTTCAGTTTTAAGTTTTAAATTTTTGCCCACTATGTATTTCAGTTTGACACCCCTGAGATAGATTATTATTCATTACATTTTTTGTTTTACATTTTTTTTTATTTTGCAGCTACTAAATTTAATTGTATAAGGGCAAATTTCATATGATGAATATTCAGGTATTGAGCTTACAATTCGTTCAACAATCAAGGTGTTTCCCTCCAAGGCTCAACACAATATATTTCACATGTCATCAAAATGTTACAACTGGTGCTTTTCTATTAAAAGGTGGGAAAATGAGTTGATACTTTTCTTCTATTCATATCTGCACTGGAATAATGACAGCAGAAGACTGTCCATCTGCAATGTAGACTTGTTCCCCCTTTGGTTTCTACAGATTAGTCGGGCTGTGTTCTACACACCAACAAACAGCTTTGTTCCTCCAGCACATGGTTTGTATGCTCAGCTTCTCCACTTGCTGGCGGTTTAGATGATGCCATCATTCAGAAAGAGCAATGATGGCACAGCTCACAATCAATGCTAGAACAGTCCACAATCAATGGGATTATCAAATGAGAGACATTGCTTACAAGTTTTGCAGCAGTGAACAGCTTGTTATACTGATGTGTCCAAGCAAACCATGGAACAGCTATTGCAAAATAAGCAACAAATTGACTGGATTGTAAAAGCTCCAGGATCCATGATGGTAAAACCATGACTGGACATCCCTAATGCTGTCACATCACCACTTTTACGTGCCAACTATTATTAAAAATTAGTTATAGAGGGTTTAAAGAGGGTTTGTGGTCTGGGCAGAACATAACATTTGTGGGTAAATGGAAGATATCCAAAAACTGAATTTAACCAGAAGTCTCTTGTTTTTTAGAGAGTGTTGATATAGAGATTAGCTGCTCACTTCTAATATATAGGTCCCACCAGCCTTGAATTTCATTGCTACT
>NC_092858.1:34641367-34643436 GCF_032062135.1 Pyxicephalus adspersus
TTAGACCCTCCATTAATTTCTAATAAGTTGCCTCCATTGAAGAGATTAAACCTTTTATTTGTACTCACCAGGAATAAAAGGCAAAATCAAGTTTTAGAGTTGTTTCCAGGACTAAATGGGAAATTGTCCAATGAGGACATCTTTTTGGGTGCAGCTATCTATGAGGAGAATGGCCTTAATTTTGGAAGATTTCCTCTAACCTTCTGTTGTGTCTATGGGACAAGAAGTAAGATTGCCTCAATGGTACACAGGGAGTAAAACGAGAAGCTGGCAGGGGTTTAAACCCTTCTCTATGTTATCCACAGCTAAAGGAAAATATTTTGGCTATACACACACCTAGTCTTCTATGAAATAACATTAACATGATAAAGAATATATTAGAATGTTTACATATATTTTAAGGCTTTTATGACATTTTATCAATTAGGCTTAGATTGACATTTGCAAACATATATTTAATGTTCATCCCCCATAATACAGAAACCTAGACAAAAATTACATTGGGATATATAGTAATATAGTGGGACAGGAAGTGGAAAAAAATCTCTCTGGATTGGTTGAGATCCCTCTCCTTGCATATAAGGGAATAGTGCCATTTTCCTGAACATTTCACCTTACACACAAACTAATTTCTTGTCTAACTGATTCTTTTAAAACTGAATAGATAGCTAAACCTTTTTTTATATGTATAGAGTAGAGAAGAGTAAAACCCTGCCAGGTTATTCTATGTTGTTCATGCACCATTTGGGAAATTTCCTTCCTTACTTCCTGACCCAAAGACTCTCTGAAGAAGACCAGAGGTAGACCACTCCTAGACAGTTGTCCCCGTAACAGATGTCCACATTAAAAATATCACTTACCTCTGTAAGGGTTCTGGGGACAATGCTAAAACTGTGGAATTCTTTTAGCCTTTCTCTGTGACAATGGTCTCCAGTACAAATAGCGTGGTGAAGATCCCTAATGGGGATGCAAATAGCAATGAAAACTTGGCAGACCCTTCTCTACTCTATTCTGGTAAAAAGAAAGCAGTTTTCTAGAGATACAATTAAACATTTACTTTTGGTTCTTTAGACTAAAAACATCTTTTGGTTTTCTTCAACAGGGTTTAATGAAGAACTTCCTATATATACAACATACATATCAACATGAAGAACATCATTTCATTGTATGGTAAAGTTTACAGGTTTAAACACAACAGGTGAGTATATTTCAGTGCCTTTTGTGTGTGTAGCACGTTTTCTGCACTGGGTGAGGTGAGTATGGTGCTGGGTTTGGAATTAGTGCAAGGATTTAGTTAGCTATGGGGGGGTAAGAACTAAAGTTAATTTACAATCTTTTTTTCACAAGGATTTACCCTCACCCCAGTAGACTGGAACGGCAACCATAACAGGCTATTGTGACCACAACATATACAGGATTTGAAGGGATCCACATTGCTTGGATCATTCTAGTTGGTGTGAATGCTGTCTTTTCCCCTTTACAAATTCAACTCCATGGTGTGATTCACATTTGTAAAACAATGTGATCAGTTGTATAGATAGCTAATTGTATTTGCATTGCCTGCTTGTTTTTCTCATCTGCAAATAAATGAGGTTTGTTATTCTGCATCTTGTGTGGATACAGGCAAATTGTTCTCTTGTTCACATAGTCAGCTGCTGAATCACCTGATTACAGCACACATAACACTTATTTAACCTGTTATCAGTAAATATAAAAAGTGCAGCAATTAAGGTTAAGACAACTTGATTTTGAGTCTTATCAGCCCCCAGTATTTTCCAGATATAACTCCATAGTGGAAGTACATGCAGTCTTTGAGTGTATTATTATTATTATTATTATTAATAAACAAGGTTTATATAGCGCTAACATATTACACAGCACTGTACATTAGGTAGGGGTGGCAAATGACAGACGAATACAAACAGTGACACAAGAGGAGGAGGGGACCCTGCCCCGAAGAGCTTACAATCTAGGAGGCGGGAGAAGTAACACACAATAGAAGGGGAGATATGTAGTGGTGGGAAGTAGTGATGGTTTCAAAAGACAGAAGAAGATGGGTAGGTGAGTTT
>NC_092858.1:34644403-34701069 GCF_032062135.1 Pyxicephalus adspersus
AGAATCCAAGGTGACACCAAGACAATGTGCTTGAGGGGAGGGACTAATAACAGTGGTAATAACATTTAGAAATATGTCAGGGCGAAATTTGGAATTTGAGGGGGGGAAATGATGAGTTCTGTTTTATCCAGGGCACTGATGCCATTTGGAGCGCATGATTTGTATTAGAAGGGGGTAATCAACAATGTCAAAAGCAGAGGAAAGATCTGTGTATGTCCAATGGCCTGCCAAAGGTAGAAAGAATACTACAATTAATGTTTGTCGAAATGTCAGAGGGATGAAGTTTGCATGGGAATGACTGAGAGACCAGACAGGCCAAATACATTTGTTTAACAGTTCTTGAGGACCTTGCAACAAATTGCAAAGTCCAGATAATATAGTGCTGGTCAACTTAGTGAATTTTGGGGGATTCAAGTGGGGCTTCTGACATGTTCAGAGGACTGCACATTAGTTTAGTAATCTAAATGTTAAATGCATGAGAAAAGTCATGACACTATGTAAATGCACCGGGCATTGCACCCATACCCACCCATACCACACCCATATAGGATAGACAACTTCATGGCCCTACATTGCCAGATCACCTCTTGAAAGCCAGTTTGAACTAAACTGTACAGGTGGCTGCCTTCCCTTCCAAAGCTGGGAAATTTGTTTAAATGGTTCCCAACACCAAGCATAGACCCTTCAATGACCTAATTATAGCCATGATGTTACCATGCTTTCATTACAATGACATCATCAGGGTACCAGAGCTGTAAAAGCAAAGGCAGATATTTAGGATATATATATATAGCCACATTAGGTTACATAAATATACCAGCCAACTAGAAATGTGGCAATTATGGTCCCAATTTATAATACTGCTTCTTGTCAAACATTTGTATCACCTTGATTGTAATATAAAGCCATTGACCTGACCTTTCCAAACATATGATTGTTATTTTGTGGAAAAAAACATAATTAAGACGTAAAAGTGAAACCAAGGGAAAGCAGAGCGGCTGTAATCCGCTATATTACATTTTCATGATGATTGAATGTGTTTCATGAACGTGCTGTGTAGGTTGTGATCCATTTTAATGAACCGCCAAAAGAGAAAAACACTCCGCTGTACAGACGCTCTCACATACTTCTTCATCACCGATGATTCCAAATTAAATAGCCCTTGGAGGGTTTTGGCTTTCAAACAATTTTCATATTTTTTGCTAAAAACATTGAAAAAAGTGTTACAATTTTATATTTATTTTTACTTTTTAGAAAAGTAGAGTCACACAATAAACACTTTATGGTTCGGGTGTGATACCCATTGAAGTGTTCCTTAAAGATACACTGCAGGCAAACAGTTCAACACACAGATGAAATGCAAACAGTTTATGGAAGCTGTTTTACCTACCAAATGATTTGTATGTCTGTCCACCCAGTTCTGAGATTTACACAGCTCTACCGACCATCACAACCCTGTATGGCAGGGCAGGAGAGATGATTTTTATTTAAAGTTGTAGTTATCTGCCAATAGGCTTATCAGTCTATTACACTGCCTATTCTGTCTATCAGCATGTTCCTTGTCAACATATATAAATATTCTGATATTCTGATATATATATTCTGTTAATATAAATTACAGAGCTGCATTATTTTGTATTTCTCATGTCTGTCCAGAGATTCCCTATGCTTATACAATAAATGATACAAGAATCAAATTCAGTGTTCTCCCGTTTTTTTTATACTTCTGATACAGCTATATGAGGATGGCTGGTTTTCAATGGCAATATTCATTCATGGAGGATTGGATAAACATTGCAAATTATAAGAAATTGTCTGATTCTGACTTCATCTAAAGCTAAACCCAAAACCAACAGCAAATTCATTGTGTGTACAGATTTGTGAGAACATACCATTGTCCACACAACCACTTGCTTGGCCATTTGGTGTGTGGTATTTACCAATCACATCTTTTGTGAGCTCACGGGTCTGCCAAGTTGCTGTATGTAGAACATCACTGGGTAATATGTCATTCACTGTGAGGATCGTTCATTTCGAACATCTACATATACACAATCTACATATTGGGTCTGATTTATTAAAGATTTCCTAGGCTGGAGAGGATACACTTTCATCAGTGAAGCTGGGTGATCCAGCAAACCTGGAATAGATTTCTTAAAAGTAATTTGCTATTTGTTTCCAATCCTTGACCAGATCCGGGTTTGCTGGATCACCCAAGTTCATTGATGAAAGTATATCCTCTCCAGTCCTGTAGCGTTTTAATAAATCAGGCCCACAGAACCCTCAAAACTTCAGGTGATCTAAATAGAAACACAGAATATTTGGTGGTTCACCCATTCCCACCTAATGCTTTGTTTTCTTTTTCATTCATTACAACGAGCAACCTCACTAACCAATTTAAATGTGCATAAAGGGAAACTGAATACACTCAGATGTAAAACTGGCTGCAATCTTCTACCTGGGATTATAATTTTTTTCTTACCAGATTTGCTTTTAACAATTATAATAAAAAACATTTTAGGCAAAAATGTCTAAGCCTAAGCGCAGAAATTAATTTTTTATACACACAATATGTCATGTGCAAACCTTGCCATGGGACACACAGTGTATTATCAGTTACATTGCAGGACTACATGTCCTGTAACTCAGGTCCACCCATGATGGAATCTTCTACCTACCATGTATTTAAGATTTGGACCAAACAACAATGACAATAATTACATTAAACTTGGGTATTGAACTGATTGCTTTCCTGATAAGCTATCTTTATCTCTATCATTCTGGTTACAAGTTTTACCAATCATGGAGGCTAACACAGACCAATGGCCTATACAGCAATTTAAAAAAAACCCACCCTACTTTTTAAGATTCAAATGAGGACAGTTACACACCTTATTGTTTGGAGAATTTTGGGTTATGTGAAGCCTTTTGCAGAATTTTAGTACTGTTTCCTATTGCATGTAAAGAAAAATTCTTGCTTGCTCTTTGTCTTTTATTTTCTTAGCATTTGGAAATTAGGAAATCTTTGTGCAGGGAATTCTTACCTGACCTCCATACTTTCATTATGATTAAATCAAATAACTATTTTTGAGTCTGAACAGTATTGCCATATTAAGGAATTGTCAGTTGTGAGTCATAATGAAGATTCTGGGCCTCCTTGGTGTGGGTGAGGCTTTGGGTATCTTTGGGACCCACCAGAGTATTTGGATGTTTGCTGGTCATTGATAACTTTGACATAGCTTAGACAACATTGATAATTCCCACCTAGTGTATAATTCCATTGTGCCACATCCCAATAATGTAAATACCAAGGACAACAGAAAAATAACTTTTAAGGCATTTCAATCAAAGTTAACGTGTTTATAAATTGTTAATCATAAAAAGTATTAGTTTATTAAGTGCAATGAAAAACTTCCTCCTAAGAACAAGTGTTGTACGTAAGTATTGCAATTACAGAGTCAGTCTCTAATCTTACTCTTGTAGATTCTACGCGCTTCTTCAGGAATCAGAGACCTACAATGACATCATTCCCAACATTAAAATATACCATTAGTAACAATCTTTTTTCACAATGGGCCTGATTTATTAAAGCTCTCCAAGGCTGGAGAGGATACACTTTCAGGCCTGAAGCTGGGTGATCTGGCAAATCCTGTCTCCAATCCTAGGCCAGATGCATTCCAGGTTTGCTGGATCACCCACCGTCACTGATGAAAGGGTATCCTCTCCAGCTTTGGAGAGTTTTAATAAATCAGGTCCACTGTATGTAAAATACACAATGGGAGCCGCCATTGGCGCAGCATGTATACTGGTCATTGATAACTTTGATTTAGCTTATACTGGTTATTAGATAGAAGCTAGGACTATTTTATATCTAGAAATAAAGTACTGGGAACTAAGAACTCTTACAAAAGGAACCAAACGAAAACTTAAGAAGCTTGCTAAAACTTTTGCTAGGTGTACAGTTTGCTGTTTGTTATTTTTGATGGTCATTTCTGATTGATACTCACATTTATATATCAATCTTTTGCAATCCTCTATTAGGTTAGATACACACGTGCAAAGGTTCTCGTCCGATAATCTGCTCAGGGCTGATATCGGACGAGAATCTTGCACGTGTACAGTGCTTGTTGTTCATTGTTCGAACGACCGTCCTGGCGGATCCACAGACGATGGACGACAAATGATTGTAATGGAAGTAAAGGCAGAGAGAGCGCAATGGGGTGCCGCTCTGTCATTCTCCCCCTCCCCTCTACATAGAGCAGAATGGTACTGTATGTACATCAATCATTCATGCATCTTTCAGTTGTTTCTCATGAGAGATCCATTCCAACGACCGTTATTGCACATGTGTATGTAGCCTTAGTATTTGACCAACCAATTGTTTAATAGTTGATCTGTATCAAGAAAAAAAAACATATTAAAACATAGATTTTCCAAATAAATTCTTGAGTGATCAGTCATGAAGATGATTGAAGATTATTGATAGAAAGACTTTTTTGATTTGCCATTTCCATTGAATCGATTGAAAATATCTCATTGTATGGCTAGAATATGTCTTCTGTATTATGCGGCAATAAATCGTAACACAAGGTTAAAATAATCAACAAAGCAGTGCGGTTCAGGAACACATAGATCAGACACAGTGTGAGGTTGACTGTTCATAGCTGTAAATAATATTGATTTCCAGTTTAGGTTTAGGATCCTTTGTGTCCTCCATTCATATCGTAGTCCAGGATAAACTGAGGCCAAGCAGATTGTAAGGAGCAGTTTTATAAGTGGACTTAATTACAGGTATTAGTGGCAAAGGGCGCTTTAACATATCCCAGGCCTGAAGCTCTGTTTCCAGTATTTCATTATGCTTCTCTTGTTTGCATCTGCCCTCTATCTGCTTGTTCTGTTCACTGTTCTCATCCATCTCCCCTTCCCCCACCATGTTCTTTTCTTCTCTGCCTGGGACTGACTCCTTTTTGCCTCCTGAAAAACAGACCTATATCCTCAGGTAATGCTCAGGTAGGGAGTTCTTTTGTAGGTAACCATGCAATCCAGATGTTTTGTTTCACTTTTTATATCCTGACCTGTTTGAGGCACTGAATAGTTAATGAAGTTAATGTGAAATCAAAGCCTAAAATGTTCTGCTGACATCTAGTGGTGCAGAAAATAAATGCTTCCCAGTGGTTTGCTTGCTGCAAGTTATCTGCCACCAAGACAGCAGCAGCCTGCTACATACTCTGCTTCTTGAGAATACAGAGCTATTGATTAGAATGAGAACAGTACCTTCATCAATTTAGCTGTGCAATTCAAGTGCAAACAGGCAACCTCCTAGGCTAAAAAAAATTGCGTACTATATAAAGTTATATTATTATTACACAGTATTTATATAGCGTCAACATATTACGCAGCATTGTACAAAGCCCATAGTCATGTCACTAACTGTCCCTTAAATGGGCTCACAGTCTAATGTCCCTACCATAGTCATTTGTCATGAATACAGTCTAAGGTCAATTTTAGGGGAAGCCAATTAAACTATTTGCATGTTTTTTGATTTTGAGAGGAAACCGGAGCACCCAGAGGAAACCCATGCAAACACCGAGAGAACATGCAAACTCCATGCAGATAGTGTCTTGGCTGAGATTCAATCCTGGGATCCAGCGCTGCAAAGGCCACAGTGCTAACCACGCAGTGTAACATTGTTTAAAAAAAATCTGGCCAGGCAAGAGTATGGCACTGCTTGTTCCCTTACAAATACATTTTTTTTTTGTTTTTGTTCTTTCAATATTTATATAAAAGTATTAAATCCCCCCCAAGGTTCTGCAGAAATCTATGTAGGGTGCTGGTGGAGGAACAGGTCTTGCTCTGCGCATGCTTGAGATTGGGGGCTTCATCATCAGTCGGCATTACACAAATGTAGATGAGCAAGTGCCCAATCTCGCACATGTGCAGAATGATATCAGGCGCTTATGCGAGCATCCTTTGCCATCAACCTGGGATATGAGACATAGGAAACCCAGGAGGCTGCGGGATTACCCATCAGTCTTTTTTTCTTTGACCTCAGAAGTTACAGAAGATTTTTTACTTTTATATAAGTATTTTAAGATTTCATTTTATAAAAATGTAAGAGACCAAGCAGTCCTATCACACAAAATTAAATTTTTGGTGATAGGTCAACTTTTATATAAGCAAGAGGTACACAAATGCATTATTAGAAATGGAAATTTTATAACTGAAAAAAATACCATTATATTTACTTCCCATCTAAGTAGAAGGTCACCCTTCTAGAAATACAGCATAGTACAGAGGGTAGGTAGCTAAGGAGACCCAGTCACTAGATCATTCATTTCAACTAATATGTTCCCATAATATTTACATGCACTTAATGTATTTTAAGCATGCTTTTTACCTGTAAAAACCCCCCTGTTAGAGGTGAGGGGACTGCAGAGGAGCTGGCCCAGCACAGAGAGTAATTAGAAAAAGAAAGGACTAAGATATGCAGTAATGGGTGTGTGTGTGTGTGTGTGGGGGGGGGGGGTTGGGACAGGGAATTGACTTGCTGGAGCAGTCAAGATTTCTAGCAAGTTCAATGGCATTTTAAATACTTAAATGTTCTATTCTTGCTTTATTTGCATTTTTGAAGCTGATGACCTTAACATCAAAACTTCTATAGGGGAAATTAATGAAATATTTATATCCACCAAGTAAAGGACAGTATTTCTATAAATTTTGAATTATTTAAACTTTCACCCACAAAGCAAAGCTTGACATCTACCAATGGGATCCCATCTTTCTTTCATCCGTAAGACAAAAAAGTCATTTTCACAAATCCATTTGTAAAGAGCCGTTGTTTTGATTTTATATCATTATAAGAAAAGGGTAATAAAAAATAAAGCTTTTTTAATCCGAACCACTTACATTTTATCTATAGGGACCTAATTTATTATTTTTTTATGCATAAATACTGGTGTAAATATACTTATCCTCATGCTATTTATATCTGCAGTGAATTTACTATAAAATTGGATTTTCAATGCAGTCAGCACACGTCAGCATTTTAATGCTGTGAATTTAAAATGAAAATATAATATAATTTCCTGTTTTGAGTTTTTGAATTTCATTGCTGTTTGGGATTTTATGTTCACACATACTGTTATCATTCAAAGCAATTGTAAAGATCAAAAAGAAACAGAAAAAATGGGTACGTGCACATGATTTAAATTCTGATCACTTTCCAATAATAAGGATGACTGGTTAAAAAAAAACACAACATTCTTTCTGACCTCTGATAGGACATGCACCTACTAACTGGATCGATTAAGTGAGAGAATCTATACTGCTGTTACCTAAGGCAGCCATGCAAATGCCCTCTTTTCTTTTATGTGTCGAAGGGCCAGGAAATGTAGTAGAATCTACTCAATGGGATCACAGACTAAAATGTTTTCTCCACTTCACCCAAAGCAAAGTATTACAGATGTTGAACAAAACACATGTTCAGGTTATATACTAACTACCTGCTATGATTCTACCCTGGTCTGATGGTTTTTAAGTTCCACAGAATAAGCCAAAAACATAAAAAAATGATTTGAAGAACTAATAGGGTAACAGTATCTGTAGAATATGCTTCATCTATAAAAAAAAATCAACTACATTCCATGTAAGTCCCTTCGCAGCCTCAAAGCTGCTGTCCACCACCTGTATGGGTGTCCCATCAATGCCTAAAAGGTCAATTTGTCTAAATTAGGTTCAATGGTAGCGTTAGGTAAACAAAATTGGTGTAATAATATAATAGACTGCCTTGTAAAAAGGTAACCCAGGGGCATCAATATGATCTGTGCAATTTCTCATGAAATTAAAATTTATGATCTATTTCTAATATTCATATATGTGATTGTCCAAGTTACTATCCACTAGTTGACTTTCCCAGCAATGCCCATATGGGTTATTATATACAATTAGACTATTTGACGCCCTGAGCTGATTATATATCTTTCATAGTTTACGAAAATTGGCCAGTCCTGTTCATTTATTAAAATATATAACATATGATATAACATAGTTTAACATTTCATTTTTGAAAAGGCCCTGGTCCTTTAAGTCTTCCCAGCCTTCAGTTGGTCACCTGAGCAGCCTTATTGATCATACCAGTATATCATATACAATATACATATAGAATGTCCTGCAGTTTTCCATAGCAATCCACAGAAATATTTTTATCTGTTCTAAATGCAATAAATAGAACTCCAACCCCATGTATGGGGTAATAGAACTTTATATACAGTGATTGCACTTAGTACAAAGCAAGTGTGTTTCCATTAAAATGGTATTTGCACAGGTTAAGTAATTTAAGGAGATATAAGCATGGCTGAATAGATTAGGGTAAGGCGGTAAAAATATTAATAGGGCACGCCAAGTTATTAGATTTAGTCTTTGCTCTGCAATACCACCATAGAATACTGGACACTGAAAAACAATGGTGTACAAGGTAGTATTTCCATATCCTTGGACTGATGCACATCAATTTGTTTCCGTCCTCCCCTGACAACCTTATATTTCTAGGCACAAAGATCTATAATGCCTTATGCTTACTCACACTTTTCAGTGCATTAACCTCCTCAATCCACTTTTACTGCAACAAGCAGATCTCCAGACTTGTGCTGAAACAATACGTTTTCTAACCAGTCACACTGTATCCCTGACTTAAATTTTAACACACTTCTGTTTCAGATCATAAATGATCTCTGTTGAAAGAAGGGCACTAAAACGGCTCAGCTCACAAAATCTGCACTTGACTTGCATAATAATTGTAATATATTACCCTGTACAATCCAAACCTGGAATAGAAGAGCCATTACCTCTGTCAGTCTAGTTCTGTCCTCGCACTGACAAGTGAGACTGCTGGACAGGTTTTCGTCGTATTTCAGGCAGTAGAGTATGTTTGATACAGGGATATACAGAACCCACCAATAAATTAAGTTGTGAAGGCTCGCCATAACAGGGTGAATAATAGTTATTGTACAGAATAGGCACGTCACTCCATAAAAACAGGATTGTCTAAATTGTCCTGATTTTAAATCATTGAAAGGCAATAAAGATTCTTTATATTGTACTTTTGTCAGATAAACTATGGGGTCAGGTTAGAATACATCAGAGTATTCTCTGGTAAAATTATTTGACCATCTAAAGTAGATTAGAACATGGTAAATTAGTTAAAATAGAAATCTGTGGATTAAACTGATCATGAATGGAGTAAAGCAGCCCACATACTTACAGATATATATATATATATATATATATATATATATATATGCACAATACAGTCCCTAAGGATCCTTAAAAACAACTGTAGTATAAATGTGGATGTTTGAATCAGATAAATGTATATTCTATATGTATACCTACTACAGTTAAAGGGGAAGCTGTGCAGCTGCTGGCCTGACATGGAGAAAAGCAATAGCGATTGGATCAAAAACCCAACTCAGCCATTATTGGAATTGGGAAAGGCCTACAGTGGAATGTCTCTCATTTCAAACATAATATTTCAAACTGAAAATCCCATTGTCTACCCTAGGCTTTGCTCCAGGTCTTCTTTGTAATTGGTTTCCCTGGCACCAGATGCTGGTAGATCTCCTCGGTTTGTCCACAGTGTCCACATCAAGCCATATGAGAGAAGTCCTGTCCATAACGTGCACTTAGTGAGTTAAACGTGCCAGAGGGTGAAGCTCAGGTAGGCTGGAATGTATAGGCTATGTATAGAATTTTAGCTCAATAAAATTGATTGCAGGATGCATGTATTACATACACCTGAGCCCTCCACCCAAACTGGATTTTGGTTGTGCATACCCGTACAAACTGAGAAATATAAGGGAAAGGAGGTCACTAAAACAAATGTCCCTATAAGAAGTTCTCCCTTCTACTCCTAAAATGTGAAATGAAATTTCCCGTCACTTAATCCCTCCGTGACAATGACTACTATGACATATGGTGAGGATGGATCTCCACACTAAGGACTGTCTGAAACTCTTCCCCACTCTGTCCAAATGCTAGGCATGATTTCTACTTTGAATGCAGGTCGGCATGTCTATTGATCTGAGGATTGCATATGCAGTACACTACACTACAATAGTTGGGTTTACCACCACAGATCCAATTATTGCGGCTAGTATAACTACCTGAATTTTACTTTATATCGGCCCCCTACAATCCACTGTACAGCTGTGCTGACCATACACTGGTCGATAGGTGCTTGCACCATGCACTTGTCAAACTGCCCCGTTCTTCACTTGATTAATACCACCCCCTGCTATGACCACCATTCTTGGGGAGAGATCCTGACAATGAGTAACATTTATGATAGTCACAATGGGTGGAGTGACATCCATCAGCCAATAAGACCTCATATACAAATATAATTCGGTCAAACATTGATCTGTTTTTTATTTTTATTTGCATGAGATTTGACGTTTTAAACAACAAATCTATTAGAAATATCAGCCATTGTATGACCAGCATTACAATGGGACAAGTAGGGGAAGCAATACAAGAAAATTCATTAATTGTTCTGCATACTAATATATAGAATCGGAAGAGAGCAGAGGGAAGACCTTAGCAGCATCCTGTTCTTCAGTTACAGTGGGCCTGATTTATTAAAGCTCTCCAAGGATGGAGAGGATACACTTTCATCAGTGACCTGGGTGATCCAGCAAACCTGAAATGGATATCATAACGTCATTTGTTATTTGTTCAATCCTGGACCATGTCCATTTCAGGTGTTTTGGATCACCCAGGTTCACTGAAAAAAAAGTGTAACTTCTCCAGTCTTGGAGAGCTTTATTAAATCAGGCCCAGTGTGTGGACTTGAAAGTGATTGTCTGCATTGCTTAAAGAGACTCAGAATTAAAATCTACCGGTCCCAACCGTCTCTGTTAAAAATCTTCTTCTGTTGTTGGATTCCTTGGTTCCACTCTGCACACTGGGGTTCATGGGACAAATAATTGTACTTTGCCACCACTTTGATACAAAGGGCCTGATTTATGAAAGCTCTTCAAGGCTGGAGAGAATACACACGGAGGGATTAAGCTCCATAAGTGAAGCTGGGTGATCCAGAAAACATGGAACAAATTTTTAAAAATAATTTGCTATTTGCTAGATAACGTTTTGAATCCTGGACAAGATCCATTCCAGGTTTGCTGGATCACTCAGCTCTACTGATGAAAGTGTATTCTCTCCAGCCTTAGAGAGCTTTCATAAATCAGGGCCAAAGAGTAACACACCATGCACCTTTACAAATTCAGATTTTAGGAAAAAAGGAAGATGCACAATTTTAGGTATGGGGGGCATCATTTTACATCTTAATACTATCTCTGAAATCACATTGTTTAAACATACATGCATACAAACATACCTAGGAAATTGGAGGATATATGCAGTACATTTAAACATACATGCACACAGTCGTTCTGATTTATTAAAGCTCTCCAAGGCTGGAGAGGATACACTTTCATCAGTGAAGCTGGGTGATCCTGCAAACCTGAAATGGATTATTTAAAAGTCACTATTTATTAGCAAATATTTTCAATCCTGGACTAAATCTATTCCTGGTTTAATGGATCACCCAGGTTCACTGATGAAAGTGTATCCTCTCCAGCCTTGGAGATCTGTAATAAATCAGGCCCAGTATATGGAGAATAAAGGCAGACTTACTGCTGCTAGTCGGGCCTGAAAACATGTCATGCTTCACTATGCTGGAGGGGTGTTTCACTGCAGAGTGAACAATATTACCTCATTTCCTCAATTCATACAAAATAAGGTAATCGGGGGTCACTTTCCCAGCAGTACGCAGCTGTCACTGATGTTATTTTTAGTAATAGCGTTCCTTTAACCCCACTCCAAGCATGTCTGGCTTTGCTAGCAGTACAGAGGACAGGACATTGTGGATTCTGTGTAATGTGCATTGCATCATCTGTGCACAAGAATGCCGGGCTTCTATTACACGCACATACTGTGACTACAAGAAGACAGAAAAGTCATCCTATTTCAGCTTACTGGCAACATGAATTTGTGAATTCCCACAATATTGCAGCTTTGTTGTAAAATCCATACATAGGGCCTACTCTTTCCCTCACCCCTGACCTGCTGACCTCTGGCTGGCCTCAGGACAGGTCTGACCTGGTCACAGGCTGACCCCGAGCAATAAGACGCCCCTTATTAACATAAAACATGGGATGGGTGGCAGGTTGACAGATTATAACTTGGGCATTATTACAGGGACTGCAGAGTAACATGGGATAAATGGTTAGTCCAAGGATTTTAATATCCCTCAGGGCTTGTGCTTTGCTGACTACTGAAACTAGCACTGACCTATAATACAATAAGATGTATAGATGATGGGGTATGATCAAGTATCATCCACGGGGGAACAAAGGCAGCTGATAAAAGAGGAGCAAATCGCTGCACCTGCACTTCCTACACCATGCAAACCAATGATTTACCTTTTATTTAGTGTCTGAAATCAAACAGATATACAACAATTAATGAACTAAATTTAAATAATATTTTTATACTATTTGTATTGCTGATTCCAATGTTTGTGTAATTTAAATGCTTCATTTTCTTTTATCATAGCAAATTGCAGTAGCCAGTTAGCCATTTATAACCCAGTGATTAGCAGACGTCAATATTTTCTGCACAGTTGTCTCTGTTCTATATATGAGCTTTTAACGCCATCAAATTAGCATTGTAGTTTTGTTGTAAATGTCTCCCTTGGTGAATGCTTGCAATCATTTATAACTACAAGATGAGAAGAATACAAGGTGTTCAGGGGTCCAACACTTCATAATCCAGTATGTATAATGTGCTGATGTCTGGGAATAGGAACATAAGGATAAGCTGAATCCAATTTTTACTCACCTTAAATTGTGGTCATGATATGCTCCATCTTGTTCTCCTAGCTTTCCCTGATTACGTCCTGGTCAATGTTTTCCTTGGGTGTCCACATCATGTCTGTCAATCGTGCCATTGCCTCTGCTGTGTGCCCAGGAGCACCAAAGAGCCCCACAACTAACCAGATTTGAACACGGCTGCGGTGCAAATCTTCAAACAACAACCATGTGGCCAAAGCGGTTCTCACTTTTGGAAACCATGCTGCCATCTGCAGTAGCTGCATGCAAAAAAATGGTTTCCTTGATTGGCAGACATAGGAATTGTGATGGCCGAAAACCTGAAAGAACGCACTAGCTAACCATGAGTGTAAAATGACTCTTATGACTGGCGTTCTTCTGTGAGGACCTTTTCTGAATAGGCCAGAAGATTATATTATTAACAGGGGACAGGTAAGGGCTATTGCAGGGGTGGATCAGCAACCCCTGGGCATGGAAGTGACACTGTGATGGAAATCAGGCTAATTTAATCTGATAAATCCCTTCTATAGGGTAATATCTGTTTTGATTCTGTGGGATAGAGGGGATAGGAAGAATGGATGGCAATATTTTAAATTTTGCCCTTATATGGGTATGTGGAACTTTAAAAATCCGGATTATTATATTTCAGACAGGTTCGATTCCCAGCCAGGACATTATCTGCACAGAATTAGGTTCTCCCGTGTCTGTGTGGGTTTCCTCCGGGTACTCTGGTTTCCTCCCACATCCCAAAAACATGCTTTGAGGTTCCCCCTAAAAATTGACCTTAGACTACATTAATGACAATGGTAAGGACATTAGATTGTGAGCTCCTTTGAGGGACAGTTAGTGAGACCGCTATGGACTTTGTACAGCACTGCATAATATGATGGTGCTACATAAATACTGTGTAATAATAATAATAAAGTGCCCCAGCATAGTACCAATAGAGTGAATAAAATGTTTTTAACACTACTCTATGATAGGGCTTTTTTCTGACCTGAATTGCCATGTGTGTTGTCTCTAAATCAGCATTGGAGTCTAATAAGAAGAAGCTGAACATGGATGACCAATGAACACAAATGGCACCATCCATCTGGAAATGTTACAGGAAGAAGGCATTGTCAGGGGTAGTTTGATCCATGTGAGATATAATTAATACCTCTAAGTGTTATAATTAAATATTATTACAATGTATGTACTGAAAATTAGGAGAGATGGTGCAAACATTAAACGTTAAGTGTATAAGTAGCCACATTTTTTGGATATTACAAACTTTCCATGGAATTTAAATCTTAGTTGTTGTTTGAACATTTGCCCTCATTGGATGATTCCCCCTTACCTCCTGCTCTGGTGACAGTTCTAAAATTATGATTTTCTTCTCATCTTCTGTCTCAGTGACAATAGTTAGCTGGACAAAAAAAGGGTTGAATCTTCCCTGCAGGGGCACAGACTGCAATATAAAACTAGTAAGGGGTTCTAAGAATGGTTTTGCCTTGTCCTGCACTATAACCAATGCTCTATGAACAATGTGCAGTAACCTGAAGTAACCAATCAAACCTTACCCTGGTTGTGGCACAATACTCTGTAACAATAAATGACCTAGAAGCCAATGCATATGTTCTTAATGTTTCTAATTGATCCATGGAGCTAAACATAAAGTGGTGACTATCCATAAAATAGATTGCATTGGTTTTACTAATTATATTTGTATTATTTAACAATTACTGTTATATATCAGCATTTTTATTATAAAATATGACTGCCTATACTAAATAAAGCCTTTCTTCTGTAATGGGAAACTGCTGAGACAATGTCAAGAAACATATGTCTTGTTAAGCAATAATTAATATATTTTTATTACACTGATTTGTATACAGGATTACCCATAAAACATTCCTGTCACTTTTAACAGTTTCCTTTTGTCATTTATTGCCTAGGGCACAAGGATAGAAAGTTGCATGTCCCAATTCTCAGCAAACAGAAATATTCAAGACTGATCTATTACATCTAGGTCATTCTGTATTGTACAAGCACCAGTGCTGATTAGCCATAATTCAGTCAGGCTGGCGAGGGGCATTGCACACTCTGCTTATGGTGCAGAAGGACAGGACATTACCGCTGGTGTGTCAGTCACTTGTATGGAGAAGAACAGAATGGTACAACTACAGACATTGAGTATTCCAGACTGTGCAATAATAAAGCCAGTCCAGGATATACTTGTTGGATAGTTATGGCCTTTGGGGAATTCATTTATTCTTCCTATTCCATATTTTCCAAGTTGGCTATCCTCCCAGGACACATCCTACCCAACAATGGAAATCAGTGATTGTATGATAAAAAGCAACTTTATGTTTAGTGCTGCAAAGCTATTAGTAAATGTGTCTCCGTGTTGTATTAAATGAGAAAAAGATCAGAGGAGAAGGAATGCTACTGAGCACATTAATAAAGAAGGAGTGTAAGCAGCATCAAAATTTGTTAGTGATGGCAGGGAAATGGGGAGTCAGTGTTATAGACACATTTCTCTCTATGGCCTTAATTGCTGTTCCTACATTTATTGAAATTAGGAACAGGCATCTGGACAGGTGATGTCCCTTCTGCAATAAAACATACTTACCTACCCGGTCGCTTTCTTCTTTGAAGTAACAGCCACACAGAGGAAGTGCTGGGTATCCTGAGAGCACAGAAGTTACATGATCCCAGCCTGGCCAATCAAAATGGTCAAGACCGCTTCCCAAAAAGAAGATAAAGTAAAGATGGAGGCACCCGCGGTGAAGCATAGACAGGTGACTGCAAACACAAAATTGCAATTAGGCAGGTAAGGTTATTTTCAAGGACCTGCCTGGTTACAATTTTGTTTTTTTTATACCTAGTTGCACTTTACAAGTTCATGGGTCATGACTGCACTGATCTGTGTCTGCGACTGGGCTTGGCCCATAGATCCTTGGACCGTAGATCACACATGGCTAGAATCAGAAAAAGATTCTGAATTGCTCTTCATCACCATCTATGGAAAGTTTCTGCCACTACAGCACTTACACTGTGTTTGCTGACCCTCATTAACCACCTACACAGGGAATTCCCACTTACTGTCTAATCACCTTGTTCTGTCCATTTGGATCACTGACTATTCAGAATTTAAAAGTGATTTCTGGATATTTGGCCTTGGTCTGTATTTAGATCCAGCTTTCTATCTATTACCTGCCGGGATACATTGCCTGTCTAACTACACTTTTGTCTGGTATGTAGGTATCACATTCGATTGTCTACTAATCATCTGCCACCACCGGATCCTTCATAAGCAGCTCTGGAGAAAATGAGGTCCAAGGTACTCATAGCGTCTCCACTAACCAGGATGATGACAGGGTTATCTATTCCATGTATCATCAGGAAAACTTGTAGCATTTCAAAGCAAAAACACATTTTCCACCTTAAAAATACATTGCATTTGTAGATGTCAACTTAATTCTGTCTTCTTCATTTATAAAAAAAAAACCTTAACAGCATTACGATAGGTGTTAATACCTAGGTGCTAAAATTGGCAATGGTTGTGTTATCCTAATGTTCCCTAGTTCCAATATACTGAGCATAAAGGCGCAACATATTACATTTCAAAATGAAGACCTGCCATGCCAATTGGATACTCAACATAAACATATATACATCTTACCTAAATACACCAGAATACCAGAAAACCTTGGGATCCAATAAAACCAAATACACAGATGAAGTCAGTGGCAAATAATCAATAATGTACATGCAAAGGGGGAAAAAGATTTTATATACTAAATGAATGGCCTCAGGAAGCTAATAATTAGTAATTACATATATATAACACTAATTAGCTAAGATCTGCACCTGACATAATCAGCAGTTACATGTCATGTAATTATACTGATCTGTTCTTTATTTAATGCTATAAAAACATAATTATATTTTATAATGTAATAGATCCTTGTATATCATAAAGATTATAATGGCTGTATGTTATTAGCATGTATATATATACTACTTACTTTATTATTATTTCCTTGTTTTATGTAAAAAATAAATATATATATATTATAATAATATAACAACTAATATATAAAATATTGTATTAGGGCTAAATCCTATGATTGTAGTGCTCTTCCCCACTGATAAAAAATGCTGATATTACTTCCATTATTACCATTACTATTTTATTGTGTAAGCTGCCCCTGAAGACTGGAATTTCCCACACCTGAATGATACCTGTAGGTGTTCTGTAAATCTCATGCTATAATTCATAGGATCAGCCTGTCATTGTGTCACTGTAAAAAGCCAGACTACTAGTGATTTATAGACGCAGGCTCATTCAGACTTGCCAGTAACTGCAGGAGGAATAGAATTCTCTCATATAGTGTAGTTCTAACATAGTTCTAACATTTTATATCTTATAGGCTCATACATTCACCTGATCTGTTTGATAGCAATTATTATCAATTCATAAAAATTGCCACTTTGCTCACTTTTGATTTTCTTTATTATTTGCATACATTTCCATTTCTATTCACCATAATTTGTGGAGAATTATGCAATTCAATTGTGATTTTAATTGTATGATTCTCATGTGACTATAAAAATCTCCAAGTATTCATTCTACTTCTAGGCTTTTATTAAAAAGAAGGTCCTTGGTAAATGAATTTGGGTCCTTTAAAAAATACCAATCTAAATCCTTCTACAGGCATTAGATTTTTATTGCTGAAAACAATCTTTTGTGATAATGTCCAATGACAGGAGAACAAATGAGTTCTGCACACACAGTGCTGTTCTATTCTGTTATTATAATATTAATAATAATAATAATATTAATACACAGTATTTCTGTAGCACCAACATATATTGGTGAGCTGTACATTAAATTGCAATTGACAGACAGATACAGACAGTGAGGAGGAGAGGACCCTGCCCAGAAAAGCTTACAATCTAAGAGCTATGTATGTAAAACTTCTGTGAATTGGGAAGGGCAGAAGATGAACAAGTAACACCCAACTAGACTCTTTTCCATAGGAAAGTACAGTGGTCAATAGTGCTTTCATTGATCCTCCAGGACGGATTGGTGAATGACATCAGTGGCTGCTGTACACATACTTGGTTTTTGCCCAAGATGATCACAACCTAGGGTGACAATAAGCTAGCTTGTAGCTGTCAGAGAGGCATCAAACTATTCTGCACCTCCAGAGCCCCTTTAGGAGGATCAGGAATGTTGGGGAGCGGATGGTGTGTGTGTGAACATTACGTTATATACTCCTTCTACTCCTCCTACCAAGTGGGATATTTGTACTTTGCATCTCATCTGTTCAGTGAAAAAAAAGTTAAAAAAAGTCACCACCAGGTATTATTATAATACTTAAGTTGCACATTTATACATACTTACTTTTTCAAAAATATTAACATGTTATTTGCATTTTTTTGATTGGGTTTACATGTAACATGGAAATAGTAAAGATTCCCAACAGCTGTTCTGCATGGCTTCCTACTGTGCAAATAAATAAACTTTGACTTCCTTGGTTGGTTGATTCTTTAATTTATAGGAAACACTGCAAAAACTGTTTAAAGGTGACCATACGTTGGTCCATGGGTGTCACTACCTATTTTTACAGTATATATATCTTATCTTTTGTTTCAGGCTCGGATGCAGTATGCATCTTAAATGTTCAAGTTCAGAAAACATTAACATTAACATTTTTGCTATAATGTTCACATTCAGTCCACAACTTCCCACACAGAGATTTCCTGCCACTAGATGTCCTCAGTATGCATCATTCCATTCATTTCATCTGAGCCCAGATTGTCCTAGATCTGTCACAGCCTGTGATTGGACAGTAAAATGAGTCACAAGCTTATCTCTGTTTGGTTTCTTTTACTGCATTTAAACCATGCTGCACATGGACTGCAGTAACATCTGCATTCATTTGTATCTACCTATATCTGCCCACAGTTCAGCTTTAATAAATCTAGAGAGATGTAGCATGTAATTTTTAGCAATAATTACAACAAGAGCATTACTCATATGTGAAAAAGCCTTTGGGAAAAGCTTAATGCTGAGTCCTGTTCCCTTTTTGACATCAGCAAATTTGATATAAGTTGGACAGTACAATAATGATTTTTGTTGCCATCCTTCTGGGATTCAGCAATTCTTAGAAAGTGAGTGGAAGTAGCAGGCACCAAACTAATTTCACTGATTCAGGATTGAAACATAGGATAAATTATTTCTTTCTTTTTGCATTCAGCGAGATCTTTTGTATGACTTCAGCTATCACCAGTGGTGGGGAAATGTGCCATTATAAAAAAAAAAAGTACATTGCTTCTTTTTTAAATGCTATATCTAGTTATATAGTCCATGCATTTCTGTTTCATTTACTATTGGATATTAGAATAATATTTATTATTACAATCTAGCCGTGTTTTATACATGAACATAATAACCGTTGTAAGTTATGATCAGTATGTATTTGGCATGTGGTGTGTGCAGCAAGGAATTACTACTGAGTTATAACAGATCTTTGTTAAATAAACTCACTCAGTCACAGATAGGCAGATCCTATTAATGGCAAATCCCATCATGCATTCCAGAGTCCAGCACTACTTGAACCAGAGTTCTTATAAATTCACATGTCAAACTCCAGCCAACAAATACAAGCCTCCCATTGCCGTCCCCCAATGTAACTGTATAGCTGTGTCCATTTGACTATGAAAGACTTCAAGGTTCTGCATAACACACACTCCCTCCTCTTTCTTCTATTCTAGGCTTTATCCAACTTGAAAGTTGACCCTAGTACAAAGCACCTTGCTCTTTGTGTGTCTAAACAAATTATTCTGGTGTGTAGATAATCTTCAGAGTTTGATCCGCTTACACCTCATCCCCTAACACTCTGAAACTACACCCACGCATCACTCATATTTTATGTAGGAGGAAAGTGGTTTGAAGTATCCTGAACACTTGTGTG
The DNA here is from genome assembly GCF_032062135.1 of Pyxicephalus adspersus. Taxonomy (NCBI): domain Eukaryota; kingdom Metazoa; phylum Chordata; class Amphibia; order Anura; family Pyxicephalidae; genus Pyxicephalus; species Pyxicephalus adspersus. The sequence goes on from NC_092858.1 coordinate 34,664,259, forward strand.
AGTAACGTCCTATTAACCAAACATCATGCATACTTTTATATCTCATGAGTACAGTAACATAATTGTTACATAATGATTTGAAAAATAAAAAGTCATTCAATGTTTGTGTGGCTAACTAGGAATTATTATGTCTGAGCATCATTTTATTGTGAAATTCTTAGATATTATGAGTGCTGTTTTAAGTTTTAGTCCTTTTTTCCAAAAGGTGAGCTTCACTATTAATCCTAAAACAAAAGTTCTATTTTTGAATAATTCCCATTAAAAAACTAAGCTAAGACACTGTTGACTTATCATACATTGTTATGCTACTCTGTACATGAAGGTATTCCTGATGAAGCAGACCAATTCTGTGAAACGCATAGGAGAATTAATTATCTTTCAAATCCCCTTCAAGTTACCTTTGATCATTTTTTGGGGGTTTGATCTGACAAATAGGAAGGTTCCTTGAAACAAAAACTTTTCTTTTTACCAATCAATGGCTAGCTAGGTGTTGTTGTCTAGTAAACAACTATTAATCTTTTAATCAATTTTAATTTTATGAAATAAAGTTTTGCCATTTTATACATATATTTTCTGTACTTGATGCCCTAAACGTCAGTCAGTTTATAATTTAGAAGTTACATGCAAGGATCTGTTTAGTTCCTGCCCCTGATGAGCTTATTTCAATATCCCCACGGTTATTATTATTACTATTATTTATTTTAATCTATTTTACAAGCATTTTACTGATCGATTTACAGACTACATAAAACCATTTACAACAAGGTCTCTATCAGACTTTTGTCTATTTAGGACCAGTTTGCTGAGATTCAGCTTTGTATTTAAAATTACATCATTACATGCATATATTTTAAAAAAGAAAGTAGAGTATGTATCTGAATTTGATTTAATATAAGCAGCACAAAGAACCAATACATTTTGCTACAGTGCACATATGCCAAGAAGGAATAGGCTGATAGGAACATGACCCGTGTTCCTACCAATCTGGATATTCCCTTTCATCTCCTGTCCAGTGGAAATAATAGAAAATCTCCCCAATGTGAGGGAAGTTTCCTCTTAGACAACTGTCATAACAACTAGTATGCTCAATGGAAGATTCCCCCTCTAATGCAGTTCTGGTGACAACTCAAAATCTAACTGGGAATGGTTTTTGTCATTTTAGGGTATTTATTATACTTATATTACTGGGTATTTTATACTTACCTACATGACAGTTTGTCTTTCTGATGAAAGCTCCATGATTTAGCTGCCTCCATACATTTACAGCAATCTCCATACATTCACAGCAGTTGGAGCTACTGTTCTCTGTATGGTTTATATACGTTTTTAAAGGTTTTTACGCAATATATAATATTTTATGACTTCCCCACAGCACAGCCAGTAAATACCAGTGGCAGGCCTGTAATGTACACTTAAATGTAGAATGAATAATGATTTGTTTATGAAAAATAGCATAAAAATGGCAGATCCTGAAAAGTAAAAAATATGGTTCTTGTGTTTTCCCTCCTACGAATATGAAATATTTTATTTGTAACATAGATACATAGAAAAATATATCACAAGCTCTGAGGGTTTCAAATGGGTTAATCAGAGCCTGAATGTTGCTTATCTCCCACAATCCTCTTCTCCTGATGTGTTTTGACATCTGTGTCGTGGTATTGCAAACAGTGGAGGAAAATATTTGCGAGCGGGCACATTCCACCATACGAACCCAAATAAACGGCTCTGAAAGCAGACACTGGCCAATTAATCCTTGCCGTGAGAGATTTACATCTTGCCTTTCTTTCCAATTGGCTGGGAAATGGTTAAACAAAGCTACCTGCGTTTTCTGCTGTAATAAACAAAAATCTTCACCAGCAGAGAGACTTTCCTGCTACATGGCAAATATGACAAATTTAGCTAAAAAAGCCAGGGGTGTTCGTCTCTGCATTGAAGGAAGGAAGTTGCCCAGCAGCTGCCCAAACTGTTCATTTCTGCACACAACAGGAGCAGTGTTGGGAAACAAGAGCGCACAGATCACCTCCCAACTGAGAGATACACAGCCTGCCCAGTAGAGCGATAACAGGCCTCTTTCCAGATACAGTGCTCTGCTTACTAAAGAATGGGGCTTATTTATAACAGCCAAAGTGAACAGAAAACTATATTTTCACCATCGAAGCCAACATGTTCCAGGTTTTATTTTCTTAAAGCACCAATCCACACAAAAATGATATTGTCCTTACCGGTAGATGTTGGAGAGTTAAACAACCCCACAATTTTTCAGTGAAATCTATGCCCATGGTCAGTGTAGGTACTGTGGCAAGTTTTCTAGGGTCCCAATCTGCTTGATGTATTATCAAGTTTATTATAGAAATTTGGACAGGAACAGACTTAATACCTATGGCTGGTAAATCTTGGAGTACTAAAGACAGAACCTTGGTAGATGACCGGCCACCTATAGCTAAAATATCTCTTTAGATAAGAGCTGCCCTTGTAAAGAAAGTTAAAATCACAATATTTATTAGCAGTATTAGGCAAGAAATTAATGACACTGGATAGAGAACCTTTAGGCAAATCCAATGTTTAGCAAAAGAGAAAGACTCATTGCTCCATCCATAGAAATGTTCCAGACATATACAGGGTACATTATCCCCTTTATAATTTCTCTGTCCTGCTAAGTAATAAACTGTGGTTTTCTGCACATTGTCTCAGAAGAACAATAATTTGTTGGTTGCAAACACATTCTCAAATGTGTTGGAAATCTCATGATCTTGGTGTTATTGGGTCATGTATAGACAGGTTTAATTATCCATACATTATGGACATTCTCTACATGGACTTCTCCCAGTGTTTGTATGGGTTTTCTCCAGGGAATCCATATTTATACCACAATTAAAAAGTAAACCAGTGGGTTTAAACTAAATTCTTGACAAGCAGCTATAGACAAAGTTGAATTAAATACATATTAAATGTGAACCTGCAATAAGATTCACAATTTTGCACAGCCAGTTCTTGGATTCATGCACCTCAACTTTCACTGCGGCCAAAAACACATACCCACAGAGTGCAGGTTGGACAATAAATGTGCAGAATCAGAAAATGTCTTTCTGTTCACACCTACTGTCAGCATGATACTTGTAATTAAATATTTATGCATTAGATTGAGTCCTAATGAGAACCAATCCATTCTTACTGTGGTACAGAGTACTATAGGACACATTTAAATATTTTTATTGACAGTTGGAAAACACAAAAGAAAAGTTCCCTACAAACACCCTTAAGCCACACAAAAGTAAAATTACCCAGATTTCAGATGTAGAAGTGACTGTACATTTTACCAATATCTCTTATCCGTAGAATCAGAAGAGGGGCTCTTTAATTCAGCAAACTCCCTGAGGCCCCAGAGGCTATAGCAAATTTCCATCTGCCTTATCATTAACATCCTGACAATCAGACATGGCTATAATTCTCTTTCAATGTATAGCTACTTTTGGGTACTAAGTGACCCTGTGGTCACTTACAAAATCACTAACCGTGCAGAACATATTGAAAACAAGCATTGAAGGGGCCTGGTTGGGGATTCACATATCCTTTAAAGTGCCTTAAAAGCCCACAAAGTTTGGACCTTTATGGTATAATTTGAACCTTGTTCCTACCTCCGATTACTTTTTATGTCTCACTGTTGGCCAATAAGGCTATCCATCATACAAAGAGATGGGACGTAGTAGAGATAGGGGCTTCACGAAAACTTGGTCATATTTGCAACATGAAGCATTCGAGACTTTGGAGCTTTTGGTGGGGTGATATTTGTTTAGAATATTATACTCATTTAGCCTTTTTAATGCAGCCACAGGGTCACCTCCGAGCAAGGCTAAATCAAGCTTTTAAGATGTGTACAACCATGCACATTACAAATTACACTTTGGCTCTGGATTTGTATTTGTATGCTTGTGTAAAGTGACCTTCATAGACAAAATACTGACAAACATATCATGTCATTTCTATTTACTAATGACTCATAGAAATGAATAGAAGAAAAACATACGACTAAAGTCTTAGGAATGACATAAGGACAAATATTTTTTTTTGCTTTGACACTCCACTAGCAGACAAATGAGCTCTTTATGTTGTAGCTTAAACTACAGTAAACAGCTGTGTAAAGTTATTTTGAAAAAGCTGCACATGGGATACTTTTTCTAATTTTAATGGAAACATGGGTGCGTGTGTTTCAGCAGTCAGAACGAAAGATATATGGTGGCAGAGTGAGGGGTGATATTTGCAAACACACAGCTACCTCCTATGCAGTAATCCCTTAAAGCCCCATTTGGATATACTGTTATGGGATTGTAGTGGGATAACCATGTAGTATGGTTATCCCAACACTGCAACAACTAAACACTTCCTTGGATGGGGGTAAAATATAACAAATACTTACTTTGTACTTAGCACCCATAGGTTTCCTTCTCTCCTTAAAGCTTTACTTTTGAACCAACTGGTCACAGTTCTCCGCCATCATCACAAACAATGTAGGGCTACCACTTCTCCATTGTGAGGCACCATGTGCAAGGCATTTCTACAGGCTAGGAGTGGTGGACAGCTTAGGAGAACCTCAGCTAGGTTTTGGGTCAGTATTTGTACTATCTTTCCTCCTTAAATGAGACCCAACTGCATGCTTAATTTTAGCAGCCGAATAGGGTATTAAGCAAGCAATCTACCTTTTCTATTGCCGTTTGTTATTTTAATGTCTGATTTTTCTGAATAAAGTATCTAACATAAGACAATAGTTATCTGAATGTATCTTCATTTCTAGATAACTGTGGAAATGTTGTATAAATAGATGTAAATATTAATTGTCATCATCCATGAGTGAGTCTCCCTCTTGCTGTCATTTTGGATGGAGTGATATTCTAAAAAGTATAGACAGAATTTTCATCCTTATACTTAACACAAGGAACAAGCAGTACATTCCAAGGAGAACAAGATGGGAGAAAGGTTTGTGTTGGGTTGGTTGTGATTCTATATGCCCCAGAGTGGCATAGACTCTGCTAATAGCAGGCACACGTAAGTCCAACATTTATTTTGTGCAGAAGGGACAATATTCCAAAGTTACTAGTCGGTCAAATTTACACAGGGCTGAATATTTGCTGCTGCGTCCTAAGGGCCAAAGAGCATTGGTCAAAATCCGACAGGATTTGGCAATATTCTGATCTATATCATGCCCCTTATTTATATGTCTCTGCAATGAGTTAAAAAATTTAAACAAACATCAATGACAACTATTAATTTGTAATAAATATGTAACAAAAGAAAAAAATGGTAGGCAAATAATAGATTTAATAAAATAAATGTAAAACTAAAACAGTGACAACTTCTTAGGAAAAGCAACAGAGGTATTTGGTTCAGCAGAAGTTCTGTTTTTATATAAAAGGTGCAATCAGCAATAATGTGCATCTAGGGTGCTTCACACTGGATGCAAACAGTGCATGGATATGTATGGTAGCAGAATGTAATATTTATTTGAAAAATATATCCAACTATTCACTCCATGCCATGTCTTCATTTTGTATAGCCTTGGGTTACTGTCAAGAATATTGCATTTTATATATTTACACTTTAAGCTCAATTGAACTCTAGGTCAGAATCAGCTAACAGTTCAGCTACATCAAAATAAAGGGTGTTCAATGCTTTACCGTTATTTTTTTTTCTCTAAAGCAACCACAGTAGGAAACCTGTGAGCTGCCAGATGATGTAAAGTGTAACCATTACTCACTGATGTGAAGCAATGGTCTCTCTGCAGAGATTCCCAATGCCTTCAATGAGTCAGTTCTGTAGATCTGCCATCAGCAAAGCTGCAATCAGTAGGAAATTCCCTAAAACACTGCAAACAGAATTTTGCCTACCCATGGGGAGCAGGGGTCCTAACCTGCAGCATCCTAGCAGGGAACTGGGTTTTCAACTCATGATTTTAAAATAAAATCCTGTATGACTTCTTATCATGTTGCACACCTTTTAATTCGATGCACCTGAAATGTATTTAGCTAATTAGAGCTGAAAATTCAATTACATTAAGTAGAAAAAATGTAAAATGCACCCTAATTTACTGCATGATTTACGGAATGAAAACAGCAGAAAACCACCACTCAATCAAAGCATAAACACAATGTTTATCTAAAGTTTTATGTGCTGCAGGTGGGTGGAAGAAAACAATTTTGCCTCCTTCCATGATCATGTTTCCGACACAGGTAACAATGCTATTATTACATAAATTTGTCACTGTGCCCAGTGTTATAATCCTGACTCTTTAGCATGGATTATACAGCTATTTAAATGCTTAAGAGCCATATAGTTAATGAAGTTAAGACATAAATTTCGAGTTGACAGAGAATGAAAAAGATCCAAAAAAAACAGCAGAGTGTTAAAAGTCGAGAGCGAGCACATTGCAAATATTTGATTACAAGTCAAGTTCCCGCTGACACATATTATCATGATGAATGGATACTGAGAGGTGCATGTTCCAAATGGCTTGGAAACCTAAACACCTGTTTCTCGAGCTTGACACTTGTGATTTGTTAATAAAAATCCTTCAATCATAAAACACCACAGCTGAAAACAGCACCAGATTAAATATTAAGAGACACTATAAAAAGAATAAAGGCCGACAGAAATCGAATATGACAGCTATTAAAGAGGATCTGTACATTTCTTGTAAGTATCACTCATTTACCCTGAGAATGGACAATGGAATATTTATTGCATATATTATTTATTGAGATTTATTATTTCCATAAAATAAATCTTTAGCATGGAGCTTATATACATGTGTTTCAGCCTTAGGCTAGGTTATGACATTAAATAAAATAGTTGTCTGACACCCATAGACCGGTGAGTAATATGGCCACACAAGTAGGTTACCAAGGTGCTCTCATGCGTTTGTTATGGTGTCAGGCTGTATAGTAGTCAGTAGTTGCTTTGATAAAACTGACGAAATGACTCTCACGTACAGCTTCAGAATGTTTAAAAACACATTGTAACCTCGCTCATTCAATGTAAAGTGATAGTGAAAGTTGTAACAACCTTGTTTGGGCTCCTTTGCCGCTCCTGACACTATTGCATCCAACAATACCCAATGCTTTTGGGTACAATGAAGCATGTGACCTTGTCATGTGACAATTGCTAAGTTGGGGAGTGACATTACAGCCAACTTCTTCAGTTGTAGTTCTGGGTACATGGAGGCAGAAAGTGATTATTGGGATGGGGGGGGGGGGGGGGGGGGGCTGTTGAGGGATGGGGTTTAGCCAAGAGGCCATTTACACAGACACAATGGCAAGGGAAAGGTGTTCCTTTGAGAATGGGAGGAACATTGGCAAGTTTGTGGGCTCAAATCCAGACTGGGGGCCGGAGGAGTTGATTAGCTAATGTGAAGTTTAGTCAGTTCTTCCTTCAAACATCTTCCGTTATTATTATTATTATATTAATAATAATAATAATTATTATTATTATTATATTAATAAAAATATAATGAAAATAATAAACAAGTTTTTTTATAGCGCCAACATATTACACAGCGCTGTACATTAAGTGCAAGGAAATAAAAAAAAATATATTATATATAATGTTTGCTTGTGAAAATGGTTTGTCCATGTCTTGATACACACCTTGTCTTGATAAATAAGACACATACACTGTGAATTTCCTATTCATATTTTGCCGAAAGTCACACATTATTAGAATCCATAGAAACAATCATGTTGGTCTCTTTCTAAAGAAACATTTTTTACAACATTTTTTAATTCAGATACACAATTACCCTCTTAAGCAAATTTTTATCACAAGCAGGGGCAACTTTAGCATTAGGCACACAATGCTTGTGCCTATAGGCAACAGGGGCAACTTTATCCCAAACAGACATTGGTTACACCATGTCACATGTCCCATTATTAGCCATCCCGTATGTTATTTAATCATTGTCACAATGTGCATAGAAGGTGACTAGGTGATCGGTCAAATACAATGCACCTACAGGCACCAGTAATGAGAACTGTTCCCTGATCAGAAGGCAAAAACAAGGGAATCCCATGATGATGAGATTTATTAGCTCCTGGCCACACTGTTTGAAAACCAACAGCAAAGAGGATATACAGAGGATAGGTGTATAGGATTTTCAGGATCGGGTGAACTAAATGAAGCAGTAGGAAAAATAAGGAAATACATACAGGAGTTAAATTGGATTTTCTTGACCATTTAGCAAGTTAGACAGGCCTAGAATGCATTAAACAGCAGAAAAGTATGTGCTGGCTCAGCTTTTTTCTTTCTTCTATGGTTAGGCAGATGAAGTCAAGCAAGCCATAATCCCTTCTCCCTACCCACCCTTCCTTCTTCCCGGGTAACTCTCATCCCAGCACGTCTGACATTAGCTATGCACACACCACTAATGCATGCCGATGCACTACCTGTGAAACCTCATTTAGCGCTGACAGCTCTCCAGTCTCCTTTCCAACATTTTTTCTTCAAATACTACAAAGCACAGTACATTAGCCGACATGTATCTACTATCTCTGTTTTAGTTTATAACCTTTTCTGTAAATAATGATACAAGCCTTTGATGGCCTTTATTACCACTAAGTGTCCACATTTCTGGTCTTGGCCTCATGAGAGCATACGTTGGACATACCATAGACACATTTTTGTTATCACAATGATCCACGCTACTCAATCTGTCTTGCTGTCTTGCTATGCTTGCTGTCTTTAAAAAACAAACAAAGCTACAGCAAGATACAAGTAGGTTGTAGCTTCGGTGGAACCAACATTGTCAGGGGCAGGTTATATTAAGGGTCTGCTTGGACTTGCTTCACACCCCCATACTAATGCACATTGAGGGAAGGGATGGCCCATTTCATCCAAACTTTGCTGGTGGTAAAAGTGGAACTATGGCACCAGTTTTTGAAAAACCTACTGTTGGCCATTAAGGTAAGGTGTTATGCCTTGACGACTAAGACCATACAAAGTGAAATGGTCCATGGACAGATGGCTCTTCGGTGTTGAATACGTTTTATTTAAGATGACAACACTGGTGTGAGGCTTCGCATCTCCATAAATACAGGGTTTGATGACTTTATTGTGGAAAAATGTGGCCTGCACATGTCCCTGACCTTAACCATATTAAATACCTTTGGGATGACCTAGAACACCAACTGAAAATCAGTTCTTCTCATCCAACATCAATATCTGACCTTGAAAATTGTCTTTGGGCTGAAGAGGTGAACATTCCCATAGACAAGCTTTAAAATCCTGGAAAAAGCCTTCACAAAAGAGTGAACATTGTTATCGCAAAGTGGGAACTGGTAACATTTTCATTTCCAAGGTTATATACCGTAGGTGTGATGGTGAGATGTCTACAGAATTTTTTTGTGCAACAAGTTCTACTTGTGATTTATTAGGCACAATAAAATGACAGTGATCAACCTGAAAATGAAAGATGATCAAAAGAAGAGGGTGAAGCAGTGCAACATTACTGTCAGGCAATATTTACAAATGGTGTATCAATTAAAAATGCATTGTAGTTTTTCTGTAAGAGCTTTGGTTGTTCAGCAGTAACAAAGATGGGAAAACAATGATTGATTTATAATATCCATATATTCTAGTCATGCATATTATTTTTGCCCATACTTCTAAGGTTGTTTTTTGAGAAAAGTAAGAATTATAATCAAATTATGTGTATTCACTATGCATGCCATAGCGTAGTATGGAAATGTTGTGACATTGGGAAGTATACCAGGCTTTTAACCTACACTCCACACATAGGTCGTATTGCTCCAACCTCTATTTTGGGGTGTGCAATAACAGACCATGCCTAAATCATATTGTAAAGTACTGGGGTTAAGCCTCTAAAATTTACACATTCCTCCATATGTCTCCTGCTGCTGCCAGCACCGTAGCATTCCTGGCTAGAATCCGTCACAGCAAAACGGTTTTTACCTTCCTTTATTTTCATCAGCTAAGTGGATTTTAAACCACTTTTGATATCACTTTTCAGAGATGAAATTCCAGGCGTGTCCATTTCACTGAGCCAAGAGGTTTGGTAAGACTGTGGAGGGATTAGGGAAACTGGCAGACCCCCTACACAGACTGAACAGCTGCATGTTGCCCTGGACAGTATATTGGTGCCCTTAACTGCTTGCAATCTGTAAATATCAGCAAGAGAAGTGTGATTGCAGGTTACAGCGCAGTCCTACCTTATAGAATTGTGTCTGAGCAATAACGACTTCCTTTTACAGTGATTTACTGACCTAGCATGGGCATGATAACATCAAATTATATGTCACTGGGACTCCAGAACTCATTTTTATCCAGTTAATAATGGGTCTCCAGTGACAGCGTGGCCCTGGTTCAGGAAGGTCATCCAGCTGCAAGGCAAAGGAACGGAAGAACTCCTAGTCAGCCTGTAACCTTTTTATTATACCAATTTTACAATACCGTGCAGGTGGGAGCAAACTTAGCAAAACTGTCCAATTTTAATTCCCCTCATATGACCTCTTAATTTATGAATGATTGTAACAATAAAATGTTGAAAACCCAGAAATACATAATGTGCCAAAAATACTTTAAAATTTGTTTCACTTTACACAGCATTATGCCCTAGTCCCAAATTTCTTAAATTTGCATTTCACAGTTAATCTGATTATTTCTGTTCAGCTTTTTGAATACAAAGTATTCCAGTATTGTTTTTAGGCCATACCAAAACTGATTTTAATAATAATATTATATTACAGAATATATATAGTGCCAACATATTACACAGAGCTGTACATTAAATAGGAATTGCAGAGACAGTGACACAGGAGTAGGAGAAGACCCTGCCCAGAAGAGCTTACAATCTATGAACTTTATCAGCTTTATGCTGTGTAGTTGCAACATGTTGAGGCTAATTGCTTGAAATCATGACCCAGATAACTCGGGGGCACCACATGAGCTTCTAGTGTCCCCTAGGAATTCTGTAGGATGCAAAACAAATAGCACATGCTACAAATACATTTTCAGTTTTCCACTTCTAAATAATCAACAGTTGATAGGAACTCTACTTCAAGTTTGAGCTTTGTAGAAGTTCCATGGAACCATAACATAGCCACCGCAAATAGGAATTTTCAGGGTGCTCTGAAGACATAGAGGTAGGGAGCCTTGGTGAAAGGTGTGGGTATATGTCCTAAAGGAAGTATACAGTATGAGAGGCTGAAAAGCTGTGCTAGTTAAAGTTGAGATGAGACATTTTTATCTAATACATATACTAAATATATAGAAATTTTATACACAACCACCTACAAAAGGTAGGTGTTAGCTCCAGGGATGGAGTCAACTTTAACCAGCATATAGTGCATGTGGACAACTGTGGACTCACCACTGACTTCAGAATTACAAGAGTCCCCATGAAGCACAGACTCTTCCATTTAAGGTATTAAATTTACAGTACTCCAACTCCTAACTAATAAATCCTTGATGATACCAAAAACTTGTGCGATGGTCTTTATGCTAAATGAGGAATGTGTATCTAATTATAATGAAAACACCTTTAATGTGTATTTCATTTCTCTCTGGCCAGTAGAGATATGGCTTTGTCAGCTAATGCTTTCCAGCTATGCACAAAGGCATGCAGACATAAAAGGTCTGACATGATCTAGGAGGCAATCCAGATTTATTTTGATTTATACTCTGTACGATTTGTAAGAAGTAACATTATCCATGGCACTGTTGGTATTTACCCGTGGTGCATATTTTATGGGTTTCATGGTAATTTATTTGTATGTTATTAGAGTTGCTATAACTTTATCATATTAGGGACCTGTCAACATATGTAGTCATAGAGCATAATTATTATTAAACAGGATTTATATAGCGCCAACATATTGCCGCTATAATAGCGCTGTACATTAAATAGGGGTTGCAAATGACAGACAGATACAGACAGTGACACAAGAGGAGGAGAGGACTCAAAGAGCTTAAGTGGATAAAAAAATGGTGGGAAGTAGTGAGGGTTTAGGAGACAGAAGAAGATGGGTAGGCAAGTTTTAAAAGATGGGTTTTGAGTGCTCTTTTAATGGAGCAGAAAGTAGGAGCAAGTCGAATAGGATGGGGAAGACCATTCCAGAGAGTTGGGGCAGCTCTAGAGAAGTCTTGTATTTGTGCGTGTGATGTGGTTATTATTGAGGAAGTCATTATTAGATCATTGGAGGAGTGGAGAGAGCGGCTAGGGGAGTATTTTTTTATCCAAATCTGTCAGAAAGGTAAGTGGGACAAGAACTGTGGAGGGATTTGAAGACAAAGCACAGGAGCTGGAATTTGATTCTCAGGTGAAATGGAAGCCAATGAAGGGAACAACAAAGAGATGCAGCAGAAGAGGAGCGGAGGGAAGGATGGATGAGTCTGGCTGCAGCATTCATGATAGATTGTAGAAGAGAAAGTCGGGTAAGTGGAACAACAGAGAGGAGGATGTTACAGTAGTCCAGACGAGAGATGATGAGAAAGTGTTTGAGAGTTTGGTGGCCTCTGGGGACAGGTAGGGGGGATTTTAGAAATGTTGTTCAGGTGAAAGTGACAGGACCTGGAAATGTTCTGAATATAGGGGGAGCATAAAATACAATGCGATTCAGTGATTCAGTGGGCCCATTCGGACTATGCCATCTTTGTGCACTTTAATGCAATAGTGTGACTGGGTTTTAAGACTGCATGCAAATTGATGTTAGACTGGATTCACATTGGTGCAGTTTGGTAACACATGTGTGTTAATGTATTGTGCATTCATTCACATGGGGTACCTAATACCAAAATGTAACAAAATTGCACTGCAACACAGGTGCATCAGTAAGGAGTATTCAGGTGTTATTACCTATAAATTACACCACAACTCATTAACATGCATTTTCACACCAAGCAGTAATAAACATAATACCATAGGCTTTGCCTTACAGCACCTATCCTACCTTCAGCACAAGTCCTACCTTCAATATAAAAAATGTAGGAAAAAAATACAAATTGAATGGAATTGCACCATCAAAGACCAAGCTGATCAAAGAGACTCTGGTTCTTTACTAAACATACGTGCATATCCAGCTTTTTTCAGCAGAAAAATAATAGGGAGCACTCAGCAACATCAGACAACACACACCGATAGCTGGCTTCTATTGCTCCGAATCAGAAGCAAAAATATTTTACAGACAAACAGATAGGAGTTATCAGAAGCAGCTTTTAAGACTGTATAGGTTAATCCAAACAAGAACGTTTAGTAGCAAGGACTCTCAACAAGAGTATTTTTAGACCCCCATCCCTCTCTGTGTGATTTGACAAGTACACCTTACTCCAGAAGGTTGTGTATAAAATGCCAGCCTGAGGGTATATGACAAAAACTATCGTATTGTTAAACCTTTTGTGCAATAAGTAACTTTGATCACTAGATCATTAACACTAATTTAGTGAGACTATGATATATTATCACAGGAACAAATGCATACAAATATCAAATTTGAATAGATTTAGTGTCACTCAAAGCAGTTGGAAAATCTAATAGAAGAATCCTAATATGAGACTATTAACTCTTTAAAATTTCTCTTTTATTATCTCTTTCATTCTTAAGGTTTATTGTTTCAGTTCCATGTAACTGTGATTTTTATAGAAGAAGGCAGCAAAAATATATTTTGTGTTTGATTTACAAAAGTAGAATGTACATCAACATGGTTTGCCTAAAGGATTTTAGTGATACTGTTATTATCAGAGTCTTTTTCACATGAATAGCTGGTAAACATAAAAAATAATATAACAGTAAAAAAAGGACTACGTTGCCTAGTCAATGTCTAAAAAAGACACATAACTCTAAATTTTTGTTGGACCACTTAAAGCTTTGATTATAGCACACATTTGCTGTGGTATGCTTTATAAGCTTATGTCACAACATTTATTTCCATCCAGTGTTGCATTCCTTTATTGCAAGATCTTGTATTGGCCAATGCATAAGCCTTCCCCAGCACATCCAAAGATTCTCAATAAAGTTAAGATCTGGACTCCTTGGTGGTCAATCCATGTGTAAAAATGATGTCTCATGCTCCCTGAACTACCTTTTCACACTTTGACCTCAATAAGTCCTGGCATCATCTTCTTGGAATATGCCCGTGCCATTCTGGGAAAAAAATGGTGGGTAAACATAAAATATTTACCCCATTAGTTGCAGGCAGCTGTATATCTGTTACTGCACCACTAGGGAGGCCTCCAACAAATACACATACAATACAGGGCCTCTGCACCCACATGTTGATATTACAAGGAGCATTTGCACAACCAGGGAAGAAGAGTGGCTTTGTGGGAATATTTGGCCTCTGGGGAGAAGACCTTGGGCAGAACGGTGTTAAGCAAATGTGTCTATTCTATACCCCCTAGACTCAGTAAGCATTGACATCCTTACTGTTCATGATGGGGATTACCAAAAGAGGATTTTTAACTGCTGACCAGATTTTGACTTAAACTTTATCCTAAATTTCGGTATTGGCTAATGGTATTTAAATCAAAGGATTATTTTGTATTAAAGAAACAAAGGCACACATTGAGGCTGTGCTCCCAGTCCAATCTTCCCCTTGGCCCTAATGTATTAAAAGAGCCATCTTCTTCTGTCTCTTAAACCCTCACTACTTCCCACCATTCCATATCTCCCCTCCTATTGTGTGATACTTCCCCCACCTTCTAGATTGTAAGCTCCTCCGGTCCTCCCCTCCTCCTGTGTCACTCCCGGTATCTGTCATTTGCAACCTCTATATAATGTAAAGCGCTGCATAATATGTTTAGGCTACATAATCCTGTTTATTATTAATAATATTATTAATAATATTTTTAAAATTAATAATAAATATCAGCCCTGTGCATGCACCCACAATAAAAGCAGTGTTGATTACAAGAAATATACACTGTAGGCAGGTGCACATATACACTATACATATATGCATATACACTCACATTCACATATTTGCATCAGGTGCCTACTGGGAATCCTGTAGGATAGACCACCACATGCAAAACAAATTACAAATGCTATTGAGATGATAGCATGTATAGACATTTCAGTCTACTCTGCCCCTATACTGAATAATGGACAGTAACGTAAGTGTTAAGTTTAAGTAACGCTGAACTTTTAGCTTTGTAGCAGTTCCCTGGCACTATAGTGTTCTCTAAGAAGATCCTTTGAGAAAGCGCTGCCCCTGAGATATTTTTTTTCACATATGGTGAATATTATTTATTGATGATATTGCATACATTTCTATGCACTGGACAAACACTGCTTATTTTTAATATTAATGTGTACACAAGAGACAATGTTTGTAGCTGTATAATTAATTATACTTATTATAATAAGTAATTTATATTGCACATTTGATTGTGACAAGCTTATTAAAATTCATAGAAGCTACTGTTATTTTGCCATCAAACTT
This sequence comes from Pyxicephalus adspersus, assembly GCF_032062135.1. Classification (NCBI taxonomy): domain Eukaryota; kingdom Metazoa; phylum Chordata; class Amphibia; order Anura; family Pyxicephalidae; genus Pyxicephalus; species Pyxicephalus adspersus. The sequence goes on from NC_092858.1 coordinate 34,679,699, forward strand.
TACATAAAAGTCACAACTCATTTTTAGCATTTTGGCATAGTTCACCTAATAAGAAAAATGCTATAATTTTCAGTATTATTTAGGCCGAGGAGAGCATTGTATGGTGTGATATAATGACTTGGAAATACAAAGTAATTTTAGGGGTAGAAAGGCTTGACCAGCGTGCTATCAGATCAAAATGGGAATGTAAATTGTAAAATGTATGTGTGTGCCTATCTCACCATGCTCCAAACCTTGCTTTTATCACTGTCAATAGATCTTTCCATGCAGAGAAGAACAGCCTTCATGGGTAATAAGCCCACTCCATCTCTACCCTGCTGAGGTAAGGACAGACCCAATGAACCAAGGGTCCTTTCGTGTGTGTGCCATAGCATCCTGCTGTGGGAGAAAAGACTGATCGTGCTCTTCTGCTCAACTGGTAAATGTCATTTTAGATTCGCTTTCTGCAGATTGAACTGAGGCCTGACAAAAACTGCTGATCTAGAAGCTTATATTACACAAAAATGCTGATGCCAGAGCGGCCCCCAAAACAGCTGGGAATTGCTATTGCAGTAAGATAGAGTCACCTGTGTAGGTTTATGCCTGGGGGGAAATGGATATTATTAGCATGTTTGCCCAATGTGGGGAAGGAAGCTTGCATGTCTTTCAATTCTTTTCATTCAGTTTATTGTGCATGCTGTATGGTGAAATAATGAAGGGGCTGTGTGGGCTTCATATGAAAACACCTTCCACTGGTTGAAAGGTCAAAAGCATGATTCGAGCTGTGTGTACAGCAGCAGCATTTCAATATCATTGCATGCATATAAGTGTCTGTCAATCACTGAGCTTTGTTCTGCAATGATACAACATTACCAAATGACTAGTAATAGGAGGAGATGTACTTGTCCAAGACGGAAAATGAATAACATTAAAGGGAACCTTGACCGGCCCAGCATAGGGACACTTGTATGCACAATATGCCTGCTAAAAGAAGACTTCATATACTAACCCTTCTGGTGGCAACTTCACTACTAAGGACAGAATTCTCATGAGTGGATTAATATTTGCAACAATGGCAGGTAGGGAGTTTGACTGAGGCGGTACACCTGCCAAACGGTAACGCAGGTGCCATATTTGCAACATTTTTGGTGAACTAAAACTTGACAAAGCCAAATTGCAAAGCCACTGATATGGTATGGTATTGTCACCAAAACTGTTAGGTGAAGTTTGTCATTAGGAGCTGTGGGAACAGTAAAAACATATGTAAGAAATATGTAATGTTTGTGTAAATCAAAGTTAAAGTCTAGTTAGGAAAAGTTCTTTTGAAGCTACCTGCCAACTTTTCCAGTTAAAGTGGAAGTAAACTAAAAAAAACTCGCTCACTACTTTTGCAGATCCGTCGATCCTTCAGGTGGTTTCCAGGGTCCAATGTTGTCCTGGAATTCTCCTTTGTCGACACCATCTTCTTTGCTCTTCTTCCGCCTTCTGCATACATCACCCGATCTCGCACTGCGCAGACGCAAGATCCGGGTTACGTAGCTTGCGGTAGATGGTAATAAAAAGAGTACAGATCTCACTGCGCATGTGTGAGATTGGGATTTTCTTTTTCCCCACTGAAGAAATACTTATGTATCCCAGAAGGCTCTGGGCTCCCATTATGTCTTTTTCAGAAAAAAGGGTTATAAACCCCCACTTCTGAGGTTCCTTCCAGCTTGCATGTCTTCTATTGATGTTTGAGCCAACATAACGCGAGTTGATAGGGGAGCAGAAATTTTCACACCTGGAGGTATGTGAATACTTGCAGCATTCAAGACAAAAGTGGGGAAGCATCTTTTCAAGAAGAATGCCAGAAAGCTAAAAATATGTTGTGTGCAGACAAGATAACTTTTAAGCACAACTTCAACCATAAATCTTTTTTTAGCTAATTTCTTTATCCATTTGGGAGTCACACAACTCATGTGTGATCAGAGACTGACAATAAATTAAAAGTATAAAACATTGCAAAAATACTTCCTAATACTTGTTTGGTCTTAAGAACAAAGTGTTACCTGAATAGGCATACAAAGAAGCTTAATTAACAATTCATTCCCTGCATTATCTTTATTTTCAGTTTGACTTAAAAAATACCTTTAAAAAATACTTAAAAAAAAAGAAAACTCCTCAATTGGCACAGGATATAATATATAACAAAATGGTAAATTGTACAGAAAACGAGACTCCATACTATTATTCACCCTATTTCTTAATGATTTGCTTATATCTTTTAGGTTAAAAAAATGACTCCATGCCATCCTTAAGAAATACATAGACAAAGCCAAGCTCTGTTTCCTGAAATGGTTGAGCAGGCACAGCGCCATCGGAACGTTTCTCTACTGTATGTTTTGCTGAGTGGGCAATGACACCATTATACAATTGATTTTGCTACCTTGCCGCCTAGAAAGCCCTTATCTCTGGAACCTTGAAGCTGCCACTCCTAATTAAGCCAACCCTCAGGGGAATCCAATGAAGGCTTTATAACTAATAATAGAAAGCAGAGAAGATGGATGTTAATGAGTACAGTTTGTGAGGAAATTACCTATTTGGCATCACTGGCAATGCAGTATAATGGAGAGTTGGAGCAATCCCTGTGATTAGAGGCCAGCTGTTATTGTATGATTATTGAATTACTCAGTCCATTTAAATCAGGTACAGAAAGTGTAAGCTGTTACCTGGAGTTTTTTTTCAGTGTCCTTAAGGGATTTTTTCCCATTTGTAAAAAAGCGCTATTGCTACATAGCAAAGAAAGCAACATGATTGTGTTAGGAAGTTCCACACATGCATATATTCATATAACATATATGTGTGGGTTTGGAGGCTAATTGGTTTTACTGATGTTACAGTTCACCAGGGTAAAAAATGCTTTCCCATTGAACATATGTGAAAAACAAGAGCATGAAAAATACAACTAATTCTTTTTTTAAAATATATCTGTAATTAGTATATTTAAAATATTGAATTAAGTGGTAAAGCATAGTAAACGTTTCAATGTTTTATTAGCGTTATCTTTTTATCTAATGATTGCTATTGATTTTTTTACATTTCCCCAAAAAAGTTCTCTCCATATTTTCACCTAGATACTGATGCCACAGCAGATGTGTGGAAAATTTACACTGTGCACTTTATCTGCCAGAATTTCAAGGTATTATTATTATTATTATTATTAATAAACAGGATTTATATAGCACCAACATATTACAGACAGATGAGGTCCCTGCCCTGAAGAGCTTACAATCTAGGAGATTTTACAGCATTTGCTACACTCAAGCCTTGAGATATCTCCAACCACATGTGACATCATCTATGTCTCTATGTTGTTTATGTATGCACAAGAACTGCACATTATTAATATTTTAGTGTATTGATTTATTTTTTACCAGTTTTACTTAAATGCTAAGCTTTAGGGTTAGACATTCTCTCACCCCCCATCCTTCCTTGCATTTTCCCTGCATATGTAAAACCATTGCATTGAATTTTAAAAGCAATGTCTGCTGATGGCACTGTACTAGCAATTTCATTGGCACCTGTGGGCGAATTTAAACATTTGATTTATTATATATTTATATTTTTTATAATTTATAAAGCTGTGATTATTCCTGGATGGACTTTAGCCTACAGCCAGACATGCCATCTTGAAATATTTGGCTGGGCAAGTTTTTGCTCAGTTAGGGTATTTTTAGAGGGGGAGTACTTTTTAGACCTTTTCAAGTGAGTAACTTGTGGAAGTTTGGGTAATTTTCAAAGATCTATTTCCAGACACAGTAAATTTTTAAATGTATCGATAGTTTGTAATGGTGGGGAGCACTAGGATCCTTACTGATTCATTACAGAATTAATTGTGGGTCCATTGCTAAAACAATCAATAGAAAGGCACTAAAGGTTGTAGTCAACTTCTTCCAAAACTAAAACTTTAGGGTCATGACCATACAATATTAGAAAAGGTACCTGTGTCTGATTAGCATTGTTGACATATGTGGTGAATTTTAATGCTATGTTTGGGGTGTAGAGTATGAGAAGCACAGTGGCTCAGAGGTTAGTCCTCTGGCCTCTGCTAGGTCCCAGGTACTCAGCCAGGACTCTATCTGCATGGAGTATGCAGGTTTTCCCTGTGTGTGCATGGGTTTCCTCCAGGTACTCTGGTTTCCACCCACATTCCAAAAACATGCAGTTAGGTTAATTGGCTTCTCCACAAAATTGACCTTAGACTGTGGTAATGACATGTGACTATGATAGGGACATTAGATTGTGAGCCCCTCTGAGGGACAGCTAGTGACGTGACTATGGACTGTGTACAGTGCTGTGTAATATGATGACGCTATATAAACACTGTGTAATAACAACAGAGTAAACTCATTGAAGAAACTTAAGCTGCATAGAAATATTAAAATTCTGTCACTGGAAGAATTATTTTTTGATCAATTCAAGTTAAAGTAGAATGAATGAATACTGTACACACTGTACACACAACATTGTTACAGTTCTATGGAGAGGGGAGGACAAGCAGGAGGCACCATGCTGTGTCCTCCCCCATAAGAAATGATAGCGGTCACCCCTGATTCGTTCTGTTGTTAAACAACATCAGGGGACTGCAGTACACATAGACTGCTGTTCTTTCAAGTGGGTACAGAGTATATTTGTAGATACAGTGGAGCTTTTTAGACCTTTAAATAACTATTTATCAGTTTTGTACAATGGCAGTTATTCTAGGATAGACAACAAAGTGGTTCTGGTAGCATGCATTTCTCCATTAACATAACATCAACAGTCAGCAAACTCATTATTCAGAATAGTCATGGTCTTTTCCAACATACCTAGAATTTCCTTGGCTAGGTTCACACAGACATTAATGTTGTGGCTGGCTTTTACATACTTTTCAATGACTTTTTAAATGGAGCGGTTTTATGCCATGTCACTTTTTTCCACATTTAGCTTGTAACTGTAGAGAGATCAGTTTCACTCAGACACTATGCTGGGTCCTGGCTTAAAGGGAAGAGAGAGTATTGCATTCAGAAAGATCTGAGATGGCTGAATAATACATGTATTCCACCTGTATCAAAGAGGAAATCTTGAGTTTTCCAAATAGGAGGAGACTTAAAATACTGACTAAACAATCTGACAACAATCCACAAATGTTTTTGACCTGCAATAATGTTGGTCCAATGTATTTGGTTAGTGTGGAATCTTAAGGGTTCACAAGGTGGCTTATAACACGGCATAGGGTTTCTAAGATTTAAAATGATTTTTTTTAAACACCATCAGCCATCCTTTTTAATTCCTAATATTTCTTCTTGTGTAACCCATTCATAATCTGTGTAATATTTCCTATTCCTCCCTTTGGACACACACTCGCACCTTTGTTTGCTGAGTATCATCATCAAAGGTGTCCTGTAGAGGTTCTTTAACAAACATACCTGGATTTCACATGGCGTGAAGCATAGAGAAAGCTGTCAAGCATACACTCTAGTTGAAGGCCAAGTGTTCAATGTAATTACTCAAGTGCTTCCCGTGTTAAGGGATGGCTTGAGAACCGCTCACAGAGGTGACTGACCATGTCCAGGTGGAAATGTCACCTAAAGTTCAGCTTTCCATGCATGGCGGGAGAAAGTTCATCAATCCAAATGTACACAACAAACGTGGAAATCACCAAGGTTAAAAACAAAAGCTTTCATCTTTCTATTAACACCTTCTCATGTAACATAATACCTTTCCCATGATTAAAGATACATTATCCTAAAAACGATTATTACTTAATGAACCTCTGAAGATGTTGTTGAAAGGTTTGAGAAACTGGCACAGTGCAAGTTCTGAATACAAAGTACAGTTTATTGTGTGTTCAGTTGTTTTACATTGAATTAATAGAACATTGCTAACGTGTATCTGAGTAAATCCTATACTTCTGATCTAAACTACCTTACTAGGAATGCTTTAATTAATCCACCATCCAAGAATAATACACATCACAAAATTACAGTTAACCCTCATACAACTGATAATTCCAAAAACCCACCAAACTGCAGAATGCCAAATCCAATGTTGGGTAAATTGATGGAATCGGCAATGTATTCTTTGAATTAGGTTAACCTCCCTAGCTGTAACCCCAAGTGTGACTCAGGGTAGAAAAGAAAAAAGTTGCTGAAAGCGGTAACCCCGAGTCACACTCGGGGTAGGTAAACCCATAGAAGGTAATAGTAAATACAGCCTTACCTGATCCGCTGGCGTCCCGCGTCGTCCATCGCCGCGATCTCTGTCCTCTTCCTTCTTCCTCCGGCCAGTTTCTGCACCCGATGAGTGTGTGTGTACGTTGCCAGTGGGAAATTCAAAATCCATTTGTATTGCATTCAATACAAAATAACTGTATTGAATGAAATACAGTGGATTTATATGTGTAAAAGCAGTACATTGTTTTCATGAACTTTTTTTTTACAGTATATACAATAGTATGAGCATAATATGTGTTTTTAAAAAAAAATTTAAAAAAATTAAAATTTTTTGTTTAAAATATATAGATTTTTAATTTATTCAATTTATTATTTTTACATGATTTTGTGTTTCAAACTTCATTATACTCATACTATTATATTATACTGTAAAATACATTTTCATGAAAAATGTACCGCTTTTAGACATAAATCCGGACAGAAATGAACCGCTAGGGAGGTTAAACATTATTTATATGGGTAAACTAGCTGATTAATTACACCTATACCAATTGCTGCATCCAATGGATGGAACTTGGCTGATACAACTCATTTGATGACAGGCAGATCTCCACTGTCTTGTTGTTTTAAGGGAGATTTTAGCCTATTTTATGGCAGCTTAGCTTAGATTTGTCAGCATTGAAAGCTGTGAGTGTGAATCCCTACATGGGACATTGAAGGAAGTCCTGGCTAAGGTAGAGAATAAATGGTCTCTTGGTGCCTGATTACAGACTCAAGAAATATTTTGTCTCAAAACTAATTGATCCAATTCTTACCTTCACACAAATTTGTCTGTTTCACATGGAGAAACAACTGTCAGTGTAATAACTAAGAACACAGGATATTGGGATGCAGACAAGCAAAGTACAGACTTCTGCAAATTCTTTATTGAAACCAATAAAAAAAATGTTCTCATCAGTGCCATTTGCCAATGAAGCCACAAACATACATTACAGACAGTATTGTAGAAGCCAGTTAACCAACTTGTATGTGATAAAGAACTTGAAAATAATAGGTCACCTGGTGGGAACATGATAAGTATAGAGGGGATCATACAAACACCATGCATGGTGCATCCTTGTACAAATGAAATGTTCAGTACAGTATACCTATGACTAGCTATTACTTAAGCATAAGCTCTTTATTGAGGTTTACAATAGTATTATTATGAATAATAATAATAATAATAAAAAACAGGATTTATATCTACATTAAATAGGGGTTGCAAATGACAGACAGATACAGATACAAACAATGACACAGGATAAGTGGAGGACCCGGCCCAGAGGAGCTCACTTGGGGATACTAAGCTGATTTTTAGAACATGAAGGGAAGAAAAGTTCTAAACCTGGAGCAGACAACTATATGTTTCTAGCCAGCAACAGAATTACTTTGGCAGCATCACTCCTTTACTGGACAAAATAACAAGGTATCATTCCATCACTATTTTCTTGCTGGTAATGGAAGTTCTACGTTATCACCAGCGAGAAAACAATGCTGTATGAGCACATAAGCGATCTCTGTAGTGCAATCATGTTGCAGCCAGCAACAGGTTTCCTAATGTGACTTGGCTATAAGACCAGAATATACTTTTTTCCCTTTTTCGTACTCTATTAACCATAGGCGTTTTTTGCTCTTACATTCACACCAATAGGTATAAAATATAAAATATACATGCCCATATCTATCCATCACATATAATTGGAAACCTACATATTTTGTTTTGCGCATCATGCCCACTAGTTAAGGCACAGGGATTTGTTCAGCCTTGATGTTCTATGAATGGTTAAAATTTTGTGTTTCACATATAATACTTCAGGGGGCATCCATCATTGTCGGCATATCAGTGTCAATAAATTTGGTGCTCATTAGAAATGACAGTCACTGTATCTCTTCTGAAGCATTGCCGGAGTAATTATTGTGTCAGTACAAGTGCCAATCTTTTGTCAAGTACACACAGTGATAGCATCAGAATTGGCTTGTGAGTGGCATGTTTCCTGGAATTAATATGGCCTTGAAATCTACTTTGGGAACACTAAAACTGGTATTGAATTACAAAGGAAATGTTAACAAGCCCTTGAAGCCTTGATTATGTGGAGTGTTTATGAAATGGAAGGCAGACTTTTGAGCAATTCATTACAAGACAGATTTGTATCCTGCAGTTCATGGGATTACTGTACAAGGGAGAATCCTAATACCCACTAGACCTACCAAATGATGGGATGAATCCTAAACTGATGGAGGACTAGAAAGACAAGGACCAGTACTGCCTGCCTGCTTCCTGAATAAATCAATTACTAAAGAGTATGTGGGAACAAAAGTCAATGTTATGATCATATGATATGATGTATCATATACAAAGAAAGGAGTGAATGAATGTTACATCCTGTTTTTATTATTATAAAAGTACTGAAGAGATCCTTGTTATTAGAGAAATTAATTTTTCCTAAAATTTTCGTTTGATTAATTTAGCAGCCTTTAGTATATTAATATCCCTTTACGGTTAGAAGATTGATCCTAGCACATTCTGGACAATTCTAGAATTTGTTACCACCAGGGAATGATGGTTGACTTCCTACAGTCACTGGGGAGGAACCCACCCTTAGTAGGGTGCCCAAATACTGCTCTGGTGCATTACTATTTGAGCCTAAATGGTATTGTTTTGAGCCTTTTTAGGAAAGTTCTATTACAGGCTTATTAGGTGAAGAATTAAGCTTAGGGGAACCATTGCCATGGATCATTGAGAAGGCTAATGGAGTTAGGATAGGTTGGCCCTGCGGCCCCAGGGTCTGAGGATCGGGCCACTGAAGGGTGAGCTTGGTTTCCAGTAGTGGAGGACTTAGCTTCAAGTAGAAGCTAGAGTGGTGCTATGGGACAGGATTCTGATGGTATTGAATATGGGGACTGCCACTTAAAGGGAAAATCATTTTTAGGAGTTTAATGCTAAAGGTCAGCTATCAGTAATATATGTAAGGATTGCTTATGGATGTAAACTACCACTGTATGACACTCTTCTACCCTCCCCCACCCCTCTCTCCCTATGGGGCTGATTTATTAAAGCTTGTCATGACTGGAGAATATACACTTTTATCAGTGAAGCTGGGTGATCCAGCAACCCTGGAATGGTTTTCTTAAGTCGTTTTCTATTTGTTAGCAAATGTTTTCAATCCTGGACCAGATCTATTCCAGGTTTTGCTGGATCACCCAGGTTCACCGGTGAAAGTGTATCATCTCCAGCCATGTAGAGTTTTAATAATTTAGGCCTAATGAGTTGAGTTACAATAAACTCCCTAAAATTATGAAGCACAGTTGGAATGAGCAGTACAACTACATTTTTAATTCACTTCAGCAGTTTTTCTTTTTCCACTTTTTCTATAATAGTTCTACAGCTGAGTACATATTTTATTTAACTTACCTTAGCAGGGATCAATTTGCCTTAAAATAAACATATTGGGTTTAACAGTAATAGGCTTTATTATCTATTGCTGTCCAGTTATTACAAAATGTTTTAAAAATGATGGAAATGTAAGTATTACAGTGTGCATTTATGACAACCTTTAAGTATTTAATCTATCATATTTAATGACACATTTGTCAGTTTCATCCCAAGTTTAATGCAGAACTATAACATTTGGTGAGCAGTCATAAATATATATGTTTTCATTCATACACTGCTGCAAAATTATAGAAGTACATAACAAGAGAGGAATCAAAATGTACATCAATAAAACAGGGTGAATAAGAAGAATAGGAGGCTAGTGGGTTTGATAGCACTTATTTATGAAACTCCATATCTTTCTACAATGCAATCACACTCAGATTTTGACAGTATTGATTGTATATACTTGAAATTTCCATTAAAACTTTAAATCACAACAGAAGAAAGAAAAAAAAAGAGATGCTGAAAGCACCTGTCTGCTTCCAGGAGGATCTGTTCAGGTAATAATCACATAGTTATATAAAACGAAAGCAGAATAAAAAGTAATAAAAAAACATCCTTGAAACTGTCTTTTACAGAAAGTCCTCTTCTCCAGTAGATGGCACTGCTTTTCTGGTTTTTATGACATTGGCTGTCAGCCCAGGTTGTCATGGACACACCTCCTGGGGGGTGCTTGATCACACTTTCTGGGCTCATGGTACTGTACATACTTTTTATTGAACCCTACCATGAGTTGTTTTCCACACTTATAATAACGTATCCATGTAAAGTTAATACAAAGTAATGTGCTAAAAATGCCTCCTAGATTTTTGGGTCTGATTTATTAAAGCTCTCCAAGGCTGGAGAAGATACACTTTCATCAGTGAAGCTGGGTGATTCAGCAAACCTGGAATAGATCTGGTCCAAGATTCAAAACATATATAGGGCGCAGGTGCAGCAAAGCTTGTAGGATAATATGAGTGAATATTCTAAAGGTTTTTTTCCAATACAGCAAACAAAGTTTCTGAAAGATTGTCCCTCCATTTCTAAAGTAAGCTGGATAGAGGAGAATGATGTATTGGTTAGAGAACACCCCTGTATACACCTGGTCTAATATGCAATGTCCCTTACTGACCAGTCACCACATTACGTACATTACCCTCCCAGTATACATTCCCAGTATAACCTTTTAGTAACCTTCCACTGACTAGTCCTCAATGTATGAACAATAGTTTACCTACACAGTCTAGTCTCTAAAGCAAATATATTACCATCATAATGGCCAGTTTCCAAAATACATATGCTAAACCTTCAAAGGCCATTCTCTAGAGCAGTGTTTCTCAACCAGGGTTCTTCCAGAGGTTGCTAGGGGTTCCTTTGTGCAATGAGCAGTTTGTGACTCTCAGGTCAGTTTAACAGAGACCAATGATCTTTTTGGCTATCTGCAAGGGTGGCAGCCTTCCCATTGACCAGCAATGTTTGAGGCATTCTTCCCACCGATCACCACACTAATGCACTGTGAATTGTGGATATAGTAATTATATAAATGGTTCCCTGAGGACCTTGAACTTATTTTAAGGGGTTCCCCCATGTTAAAAAAGTAGAGAAACATTGCTCTAGAGTATTTTCTTAAACTTGTCAATAGCCTGTCTCCAGTGTATGTGTATAACTTTGGGAAAAGATAAGTAGCTGAAATACAAATATGTTTAATGTTTTACTTCCCTGCCCTATCATTTTATTCAACTACTCTTGTCATTTTCTCATGTATGCCATTTGGACTGCTTTGCTATTTTCTGAATCAGCCTTTTACTAATTCCTGGATCACCTATCTGCTCATTGGACTGGAGTGGAAAGCCTGGAGGGGAAGAGGTGTCAAACAACATTGTATTGCTGAAAAAGAAAATAAGGCATGTGCTTGGCTTTGCAGTGTGGTGGTTGTGTATAAATCAGAAACTTACAGATTGAGTTTATGTGTATTTTAGATCTTTTAAAGTAATTTTGTGAAAGCTTCACTTCATTGTTTGGGAAACTTGATCAACCATCTGAATAGATCAACCTCTAATAACGTGTTTGAAATTTTAATACATATTATTGATAGCAGTTATCAATATTGTATTAATTCTGGTACAATTATGTACATTTCACAAATTATTTAAATATCTATATTATCTCCAACATGCACAAGGAAATATTTTGCTGCTTTTTGCAAATTCAGACCAAGAAATCCAGACTGGGCCAGTTATAGACGCAGCAAGCTATACAGTGGGATAAAAAGGTGGGCTGTTAATTTTAGGATGTTACCTTACCCAGATATCACCAACAGAAGTAATGTGTTGGATAAGCAATATACGGAACTTACCAAGTAGGACTTTTTGAACAAGCAATGAATTCATACTAAGTTCAGCAAACATTTTGAAAATCAGATGCCAGGGAGTGGGACACATATTTTATTCTCTTTAATGTTTATTTTGGAGATCCAGCAAAGCAGTAAACTTGTAGAATATCACTTTCAGTATAGTGTTTTACATGATATTTAAGATTTTCATATTAAATGTTAATTTATTGTTAATATAACATGTGGAAACAAGATGTCCCACTGATATCCAGTGTGATAGGCTTGCTGTGATTTAAGACATTATGACAGCTTTACGGTCTGTCCTCATCTTAGCCAAGACAGTCATGGTGAGTTTAAGAGTGGCGTCAGGCCCTGCGTATTTTCGGAAGACCCTATGCCTTGGTCCAACAGGCCAAAGGGATTCACAGCATTTAAATCATCCTTACACTGCAGATTGAGTAGCCTCTAATAAATAATTTCTGTAAGGAAATGCGAGGCATTCATTGGGATCGGAGGCAGTATATATTTCTGCTCCTCGTCACATCTCATAAGCTCCCCTTCTCCCTCCCCTGTTGTGAAACCCAAGTGAGCCCTTGAGAGAGAAGGAGACCTTTGGTGTGGAGAAGCAGTTAATTCATGGCAATGAAATATGAATACATGATGCCATGTAATATGTGTGAGCTGTCTAGAGGTTAAAGCAGCATTGATTGTTTCAAGCCAAATACTTTATTGCACTTCCCCGGGCATATATGTAAGAGAACGTGAACATGGTCTCATTTTCAGTACAATGTTGTCTCCTTTCCTTAGAAAGCCTTTGAAGTCATGGAATAGATTTAGTAGACATTTTGGTGTTCACCAACTAGTCAATGTAAACAAACAAATTAATTTTGAATAAAGGAGGGATAGATAACTTTTATGTAAAGCTAGACATGACTTGAGAGTCCTATTGTGACGATCCACACTAGTGAATTACCCCACTAAATTCCATCTTTCACTATGTCCAGTAGGAACATTTATCAATAATATGTGTCAGCTTTATTAACATTAAATTGACATACTAAAAGGCTAAGCAGTAAGAACAGTAGACAGGATGTTGGATGAAGAACTTTGAATAGAAAGATGTTTAGATTTGGGCTGCATAAAGTAGGGGAAAAAATGCAGCCTACATTGGAGTAACAACCTAACAGCCATTGGAACAATAAATCATAGCATGGCCTTTAGGCCTAAATGAGTGGAAATAGCCATTTTCTGAACGAATGAAATGTTATAAATGCACGTTTCAAAATTGTAGGATATTTTGGCAACCAGTGGTTACCTGATTTCTTGGGGAGCTTGGGTCTATTTACCCTAGGTGGTGGAGTTTGGCACCATGTATTTTTTGCAGAACACAACATGGTTATGTCCGATCTGTCTCTGATGTCACCAACTACGAAAACAGGTTTCTGTAAATGCACTTAGCAAGGGACTGAGCACAATTGTGCCTAATGGTCTTTTAAAAAGGACAAAACTCCCTGGTTTATATGTGTCTATGACAGATGAACTGAAAGAATGCCTAAATTATACTAGGATCCTGGTATTATCCTGGTATCATTACAACAGTGGCTAGTGGGCATTACATTACAATAGGGAGAAAAACCTAGTGGTGGACCTTGCAGTGCTTTGGATGGTTTCACAAGACTTTACATATCAAAGACTATTTCAATCAAGATTTACTAAGCCATTTTAATGTGTTGTGTTTGTTACACTTCAGGTTTGTTGCCAAGGGAAATTATTTCATACTGCCTGGTTTGCGGTCTTTGTGGATTTACTTTTTTTTACGCTTTTTTCCACTATCTGAGTTTATGTGAGATTTGCTTTCCCCTGTATTACATTTGTGCCTCATTCATGGATGTTCTTTTAAAAGATACAGAGATTTTATCATCTGACATCTGACAGCACAGGGTGCCTGACCTGCAGTTACTGTAGCATTCTCTACATAGCTAAAGTAATGCACCTAAATCCCTATGATGCAGAATATGCTTCTTGAGTTCCAAGTCATTTATCCAGCACCACACACACACAGCTGCCTGGAGACATACCGGTACAACAGACTGACCCTACAGTTCAGTCTTCAGCTTATTTCAAGGTGAGAGCCTGGTCATAGATCACTTACAATACAATTTTATAGCTTCGATAGTGCTATTGAAGTACTATAATAAGCAAAATAACTTATGATAAGTCTGTAAGGTGTTGAAGAAAAAAAGAAATGATTAATTACATTTTCTTTAAAAATACATGTTGAGTCCAGTCTCCAATATCAGCCTCTGAAAGAAAGAAAAAAAGAAATTCATGTTCTGATAGTAGTTTTTTATTCATACCATATTTTCATTTAAACTAAGAGTAGGTTAGATTAAATCGGAGCTATCATCATATTTTTCACTTTATATAAAAGGGTTGATAACCCTTTTAAGGTAGAAAATGTGTTGTTTTACTATTCTTTTTAACATTTGACGGGGATACCTCTCCCTTTCTGTCTTTACTGCTGTGGCAGGGGGTTGCTCCTTCTGAGATTGAGCATCTGCATAAGGGGCTTGGATAAATGTAAAAAAGTGCTGATCTACTGCATGCGCAGTGAGAGGGGACCTATTTTTTACATTTTCCAGAAGAGGAAGAAAATGGACGCACAGGGATTAGGAAGGAAAATGGTGCGGGACTGACTCAACTAGTATCACGGAGGGGTCAGTGGCTTTCAACCTGTAAAGGTAAGTGTTATTTTTTTTTAATTGTTATTTCAGCTTTAAGTGGAATAATATTGTCCAAAAATATTGGCATATCAAAACTTTAGGCAGGGTGCACTCAGGATTTTTATTTAGTGGTCATCGCCTTAATAATCCCATGGAAATAAATCCTAAATAATAGTACACTACTTCAAATGTGTTCGGTTAAGGTAATGTCCTAAACTAAACCACGTGTTTCTCATATGTCCCCAATCTTTTGTAGGGCACCACCATCTTCTTCTTTCTTCGCTTCCTTCTTGCAGGCACACAGGAGCTCATTCATTTGTGGCATGTGCAGAGGAAGCTGGGAATGCAGGTGTCCTGGAAGCCAAAGCAGATGTTGCACATGCTCAGATTTTTTGCAAGGAAACCTGGAGCTCTCAGGTAGGTATGAGAGATTATTTAATTGTGGGGCAATCTTGGGTGATAATTGCTTTAGGAAACATTGTCATTGTGTTCATTTTATGCTCCAGCCTAAAAGTTTCCAGGATATGTGGGCATGGCATTGTATACATGCTTTGATTTTCTATATGCTTCTTCCACTAGGAGATAATAATAGGACCATGGCATGGCATTTGGGACCTGCATTATACAACTTACATTTTATACAAGAGGTTGCAGGATACAGTCAGTCAAATCCTGATGTATTACTTGTATTTTCTAACAGTATGTAAGGCTGCATTATTTATATTAGCTGTCTGACTAATCAGGGTTTACTATACTGCACTATTCACAAAGAGTTTGCTGATGGTAAAGCTGGGTACACAGGTGCAATAATTGTCGTTGGAAAAGATCTTTAGACATTTTTCTTTAGTTTTAGATAGAAGTGTAGCACTTCCTGTCTGGTAAATGATTGTTAATAAAACATAAAAACATAGCAAAGCGTTGGATAGAAGTAAAATTTGTCAGGGGTTCTAAACTTTCAGTTATTTTATCCCAAACTAAAAAAGTTGGGTTGTAGATACAGGAAAAGTAAAGTCAGAATGTGCTGTCGGACATGCATTGATGGATCCGTAAACTAAACACCATTTTGGCGGGTGGGACAGGTCACATTTGCTTTAATTAAAAAAAAAATAGCAGTATAAAATAGCTTAAAATAGGCTACTTGATTATTCCAAAGTTTTATTACCAAGCCTTATCACAGCTATACAAAAATCCTGATGGTTCCAGTTTAGGAATTCTTCCCTTGACCCATTTCATAAACTCATTTATTTGATTCAACATTGATGAAAAGGATTTATGGTCCCACTGGCATCATTTCTGTGTCACCTTGTATAGCATATTTAGGACATTTAGGTTAATATTAAAGTAGGTTTAATGATTAGTAATGACTGGAAATAGGTGGAGAAACCATTAGTTTGCTTAGCTCACTAAACCTTCCATTATTTATGATCAGCTGGTAATTAAAATAAACTGTCTAAAGATGACAGCTCTGGGTGATGACAGCCCCGATATAATATATGCACATGTTTTAAGAAGTACAATATATTTTTATGTGGGCTAGTAATTTAGATATGATGGGTAATATTAAGGTGTCCTCCTCTACACATTAAAAAAAGAAACTTACTTAAGAACATTATGAACAGAAATAATTAGGTCAGTAATAATAAATGAAAGAATGTCAATCAAGTTCTAGATCATTGGAGCTTGCCATTGCCAACAATTCATGCAGAGATTTCTTTTATAGCTGAATGTAGCCTTAGCTTCAGTCTTGCACAGTTGTACTGACTCCTCGATTGTACTGATATTGCTTATTTTTGTTTTACTGCACACTATAGGTTTCTTACCGTATGCATTATAGGTTACAGAATATCAGAGGGATCTACTTCTTAACTTTATTTTCCCTGGATTTCAGTTCCTTTATTTATGGAGGCTTCCAGATTGTAAGCTCTTTGGGACAGGGTACTCTCCTTCACCTGTGTCACTGTCTGTATCTGTCTGTCATTTACAACCCCTATTTAATGTACAGCACTGCGTAATATGTTGGTGCTATTTAAATACTGTTTAAAAATAATATTACCATGAGTATCTAGTGCAGTCTACAACAATGTCAAGGAAGGAGATACTGATCCTAGATGATACTGGTACTGGTGATCTCCAGGCGAGTAAATAAATACTTGTAAGTGCTACACTTACACATAGCACAACAGGTATGCACCTAAAACTGTCACCTTACCAAATTTACCACCATTACTGGGAAACAAAACCAGACTTTGAATCTTTTTCCATATTTAAATTGGTAAAAAGCTCAATTTTTAGCACCCTGTTCTGTGAAATAGCAGTCTAGTGGCAAACTTACATGTTTCCCATGTCCCTGGGAAGGCCCTGACCTAAGCTCATCAGCCATTGGTAAAACCCAACACTCCTGGGTATATGACCAGTGTTAGCATTGGTACATGACTAACAACGTGACTTCACATCTCTCAAGGTCTCCGACATAAGAGATCTCAGTGCCAAGAGCTGTGGGTAATCTTAGGTAAGAGGTTGGGGTATGGCCATTTTTTGGCCTGCACAGACAAGGTGACTCTTCAATATCAGTATAAATGACTTTGGAACTGCATTAGAATTAACTAACGTAGAGGCAGTATTTTCCAGAAAGTCCTACTGGTTTATTTAATGATTTTACTTGTCATCTGGAGTTGGGCTTCAACTCAATAGTATTTTTGTTATCTGTAGTATGAAGAACATTTTTAAAATTCCATGTTTCACTATAGCATGTGTATTTTTATTAAGAACAACAGACTGAATATTACACGACAGAGCTGAAAATGGTGAAATTGTCAATTTCTTTGCATTTATGCAATCTGTCATGCAACTATTTTACAGTTCTGGCAAGGCCAAAGTAGATCCTGTATATACAGACAGGCTAAATGAGTAACTGGCACATTCTTTACAGATTCACACTCTCAGAACCTATGAGGGGCTGCTGTCATTATTTGATGCTTACCATCTCTCATCTCCATAACATTTACATAGCAAGCCAAATACCTTAGTGAAACATCAGCAAGACAGGCAAGAGATCAAACAGAACACTGTACAGAACAAATGAGGAGGGGGTTTACCCTAGCCTGCACATAAGGAGGGAAATAATTTTTATGCACTAATATTAGTATATATAGCAAAGGATTGAATGAAGTCACTGTAATATATTGTAGCAACTTAAGATATGGCTAAACCTGAGCCATTCCGCTGCTATAAAAAATAAACAAGCTCAAGTAAATTTATAAAGCATTGCAATGCTCTGTCTCTTCTAGAATATCTACAGCCCAAGTGTCTCCTAAAGCTCTCTGAACCTCTCTTGTGGCATGCCTGTAGTCTCTGACCATCTCACGTAATGTGCCTGTATTCTCTGACCATCTCATATAGCATGACTATAGTCTCAGACCATCGTTTGTAGCATGGCTGTAGTCTCTGAGCATCTCCAATAGCATTTCTGTAGTCTCTAAGCATTTCTTGTAGCATGTCTGTAATCTCTGACCATCTGATGTACCATGCTTATAGTCTTCGACCATCTCTTGTAGCATGTCTTTAGTCTTAGACCATCTCATGTATCATGCCTGTATTCTCTGACCATTTAATGTAGCATACCTGTATCCTTCAACCATCTCTTGTAGCTTGACTGTAGTCTCTGACCATCTTTTATAGCATGTCTGTAATCTCTGATCATCTCATGTAGCATGTCTGTAATCTCTGATCATCTCATGTAGCATATCTGTAGTCTCCGACCAGCTCTTGTAGCATGACTGTAGTCTCTGATCATCTGCTATTGCATATCTGTAGTCTCTGAGCATTTTTCATAGCATGTCTGTATTCTCTGACCATTTCTTGTAGAATGACTGTAGTCTCTGACCAGCTCTTGTAGCATGCCTGTAGTCTCTGATCATCTCACGTAACATGCCTGTATTCTCTGACCATCTCATATAGCATGACTATAGTCTCTGTCCATCTCTCGTAATATGTATGTATTCTCTGACCATCTCATGAAGCATGCCTGAAGTCTCCCAAAATCTAATGTAGCATGCCTGTAGTCTCTCACAATCTCTTGCAGCAAATCTGTAGCCTCTTACCAATTCTTGTAGCATTTCTGTAATCTCTGACCATGTCTTGCAGCATGTCTATAGACTATAACCACCCACAGATACATGTCTGCAGTCAATAATAGCTGTCTGTAGCATTATATTCACTAAATATTATGGTGGTGTCTGGGGGTGCACTTAAGGTCTCCTAAATAAAATAAATTGATGCAGATGATAATCTACTGCTTTCACTATTGTTAACATCTCGGGCCTTTAGAAACCTGCAGTAGCTGCCAAATAAAACTCATCTGGGCTAATCATGATTGGATATCCATAAGGCATCCCTGGGAACAATCTTCTCTGATTTTTTAGATAAATATAATTATTAAAAATGTTATTTTTTTGTTAATCTTTGTGTATAAAGTTCCAACATACTATGCAGCTTTGTACAACAAATAGGTTTTAGAGAGGACAAACCTGCATAATATACAACTACAATGACAATGTACAATGAGAAGGCGAGGACCCTGCCCTGTCCCTGCGGCTAAAGAAAAAAATGCTTGGGACATCTTAGCACCTGCAAGGCATATACAGCGCTTAAAAATGAAATCCTCTTGACCTTTCTGTATCTTTCATACTGATGGGGATTTCAGATAACCAATAAACATCTTTCAGACTGACATTTCTACAAAGCTGGCAATACAGAGCATATTTTGTCAAGCATATGTGTGCTTAGTCAGGAGCATGCAAAGCACACTTAGCAGACATTGAGACACTTTGGTGACATACAGCAATGACAGAAACACTGGCACAACAGAGGGAAACACAGGAACATGACCCTTAGGAGTGCCAATAAATCACACACGTTTAATTTGCAATTACAGCTTATCCTGCTAAACACTTGCAAAAGTTTAATTTGCACAATCAATGGTATTACTATAGAAGTGAGCATTCATTTACAGTGATAGGCAGATAGCTGTATAAGTGGTTTCCTGCCTGGCGCTAGACGTAGATCACAACGACAGGGAAATGTCACCTGCATCTGAGTTACAGTTCCCATGGCGCCTTTGCCTAAGATACAAACATTGGAGGAGCCAGGCGATCGGTAGTAAGGGGGGGTTTCTTGACAGTCATTGATGATCAGCCTGGCTTTTGCATGATCACAACCTAGTTAGGTTTTCTGGCTTCAATAAGTTCTTTTACACTCCTCCTTTACCAACATTGGTTTTTCAATACCAGCCTTGGAATAAAAAGCAGGTCCTGCATTGTAAATAACTCAGCTCAGAATTATGTATGCGACCAATGTGAAAACATTTTAATTAAATGGCGCGCCTGTTAAATTACTAAAGTATCAGGGTTCAGCTGCAATGCGATTCTAAAACAAAGCCTTTATTTCTCACATCTTTAATGCTGGTATTGTCTCTTCGAGCACAGGCGGAACTTTAGTACACATGGTGCATGAAAAACATGGGCTTCCTACTCAATACAGCTAAAGTTTTTATTCTGCTTTACTAGAAGTCCCCTTCTGCACCTCCCATAGGTGAGTGATAGGAGTATTCTAAAATAACGCATAGAAATCAGGAAATGATATAGACGCTGGTCTGGTGGGTCAGGGGTGGGTTAGATCATGGTGAGTCATGAAGTGGGGATCTTGGTACTCATAACCTCTTTATTATTGCTATGTATCCTACTCGATTATTATGTAGGTTACAGTATTTGTTCTGATTATGCAGCACTTTCTTGTGACTATTTGTTCTTCAGTACTGCTAGGACTATATCCCTGTCCTCCCCTTCTATCCATTATATCACACTTTTCTCCTATGCTTGTTAAGGTTAATTGTCCCTCTCTTAGGGACAATTCCCTTGATTTTTCATTCCTAATAAAAATCTTGAATAAACAAAAAAAATTTATGGTAAAATAAAAAGTGCAGTATTCTCTTTTGGCTATCGGTTGTGCCTGCCTATATTGACAACTGATCTCTGTGCTGTGCTATTCTACAAGCTAACTTTGTGTTAAAAAAACAAATATTTTCAATATGCATTAAAGATACCGAAGTGCAAAACTGACATAATACCAACAATATTCACATCAGCCCACAATGCTTTCACACGCCACAAGTGCATCTACCAAATCCAAGAGGTCTCTATGGGGCAGCATATATGTAAAACTCAACCCTAAATTTTTTTTAAATACTATAAAAAAATAAAACGTTAGCATCTGCTGTGGTCTCTGATTTTGGATTGTTGCATCTAGGAAGAATTGTCTTTTGAATAGACCGTGATTTTAAACACTCATCGAATGAACAATAAAACTCCAATTTTAAATAACTGTACACAATACATGCTTACTACATATTATATCTACAACTACTTTTACTTTTATATCATTATAAGAGGAATATCTGAAATACAAAGAAAAAAATACTTAATAATACAAATATGAAAGTATTTATTTATAGTATGTATAGTATTATTGTTGCATATAGCACTATTTTATGTCAGTGTTTGTGTTATTGTGTGTTATTGTGCATTATTTTTGTTTGCTTGCACTTGGAAGCATTTCTTGGTATGGTCCTTTAAATGCCTAATTAGTATAGCCCCTCACATAGCAATCTTTAGTAAAAAAAAAAAAAA
>NC_092858.1:34702650-34731680 GCF_032062135.1 Pyxicephalus adspersus
CATATTACACAGTGCTGTACATTAAATAGGGGTTGCAAATGACAGACAGATACAGACAGTGACACAGGAGGAGGAGAGGTCCCTGACCAGAAGAGCTTACATTCTAAGAGATAATACATTTATATTTATGATTAAGATGAGTAACATTCAAAAAGAAGGAGAAACATATTTTAGCCAAATGGCAGACAAAAACTCAATTAATTAATACATTTCCAAGTATTTGGGAAAAGATGTTGCATGTTTTTGTAAGACAACGGATCACTGTTGCTCTCCAGGAAAGAGACAGCATGTAAGTACAGTCATTTTATGTAATATTGATTGACTGCTACTTATCCTGTGCTGGGTAGATCCCAGATGCACCTTTTTGAAATACAGGAAGTCCACATTATTTAGCTACTATTTCACATTTCACCTTCTTGGCTAACATACCTTCCAAATCCCTAAAAGCAGACAACAGCTTCATAGTTAATATATCCATGACAAATCTGATCATCAAGCCATTACGAATATACAGAAAAATTTGAGATTCTTCATAATGTCAGAGGCACAACATATTTTTTTTTAGACAAGGACAACTTTTTCTTCTATTTTTTTGCAATGACTTTGAAATGTCATCTTTGAAAAACCAAATGCCTGCTGGAAAGTATTGACAGCTTCCTGCTTTTAGAAACCATTCCTCTTCTGTTTTTTGTCACCAAACCAAATTCTTTTAACAACAAAAAATTCCCAAAGATTATATGTGCATTTTACATATGTTTGCATGTTGTTTACCTTTAAAAGCCCCCTCTGTGTAGACATTTTAAAGCCCCCAAATTCCCACTGAGTGCTGCTACCTATGTCAGCATTCCTAGCAGATTCACAGCTGTCAATCTAATTATTTTCTATAGTATTTTTCTTCCACCTTTTTCACTGCTGCATAAATGTAGGGAAATTAGGGACAGGGTAGTTGGGCCAGCACAGGCAGAAATAAGTATAAAGTGGGAAGGACTATACCATGGTATGAGAGGTAAAAGCTGTGCTGGGGAATTAATTTTTCAAATTTGCAAGCATGTTAAAAAGGCACAATAAATTGAATAAAAATAGTTTAATAGCTTTCAGCTGCAATTTCCTATTGAGCCAGTTGCCAAGTCTATATACCTGACTCCATGGCCACAAATGCATACCTACACTGTAAAGAAGTCAGTGACAGGCAACTGTCATTGGATGTTCAGGGGTAGCTCTGATTTGGGGGTTGCAATTTAGTGTAATTTTTGCAAAATGCTTTGAAATTAAATAAAGAACTTAAGTTCTGCCCAAGTCTGTCCTACAGCTCTTAAATTAGTTCTGAACGTGTGTATGGCTTTGGAACATTACTTTGGTTTATTGGATTGATAACTTCTTTGGAGAACAGAAAGTGATGTAAATAGTTCCAAGCCCTATGTTCACACTGGCCATGAGGTTGTGGTACGGTTACCGCTTCCTTATGCCAGAGAACTGCTGCCTCTGGGGTACCAATACCGCTCACGGCCGCCAGCTGTCAAATGCGCAGAGGCTGGTTCTTTAAGAACTAGCTTGCAGTGCAAGTGACCAAGGTGCCTGCTGTCGGAACTGTTTGGGATCACTTAATTTGAAAGCAGATCTGAACCTGCCTTTTAGTGCAGGGTTGTCTACCCTTTTATGTAAAGTGAAAATGTTGAGTTTAGGTCTACTATACCTAAATTAAGATCCATTATAACTTTCCTAATTTTCAGGAATAACTGACAAAGTTGTCAGTTCATTTATTTATTCAGATCTATACATCAGAACTTAAAAACTGACAGCTGTAAAATAAAGTGTTACAGATACTTTCAGGAGCGACAGTTGAAAGTTGTGTAACCCAGCATAGCTTTGCAGTTTTAAAAACTGTGATATATTGCCTTTTCCCCATACACTTCCATCTCTTCACATTCCTTTTTGCACTGGAACAAATTATCAAGCTCACATAGCTGTCAGTGGCCAGAAAGACCTGGATTGTACTGAAACATTCTTGACCTAAAGATAGAACCTTTTAAAGACTATAAAATTTATTGATGGCAAAAACAAGAGGGGACTTCCTTGAAACCCGGGAGATCTCACAGTGGAGTATGTTGGTCACCAATGTCAAGATGCCATATACCCAAGTGTCTTCTAGGTTGGTTACCAGGGTAATGAGGCCTAAATGGGGTGGATGGACAAATGGTTAACATATGCCTCATTGTATGTGTAGCCCAGCATTGGTCTTGTGTGTCCCAGTTCAAGGGGTAAGAGTTCATGAACCTGAGCAGTAGACAGAACGTACACTCCAGTATATGACCTTTATCCTTTGCTTGCTCTCTGAATACCATCACTGTCCTGGGCAGAATCTGGAGTTCATAGAACACAAACAGCAATTTAAGTCTTAGAACAATGCGGACACTGGAGAGACTTTCCCTGTGGAGAATGCAACTGAATCCCTTCTGCAGGGAGACACTCAGGGAGCAATAAGTGACAATACAAGACCCGTGAAACATAACCTACATTTTAATGTAACAAATCCCCACATGACATAGGATTACAGTTTTACTCAAAAGTGACATATGCTTAAATACATGCAGTGCATTAGGTCCTCTTACACAATGGAGGCATTCATAAAATTGTAGGTTTCAAGGCAGCTGGTCAATCTTACTACATGCCTACCACCAACCTTAGCATTGATAATTGCTGATTGCAGACATCGGTCATGACAGTATGGACTTTACTCCTACAGATTGTCTCCTCACAGGGATCACAACAATGACTGTGTGGCACACATGTAGATCCTTTTATATGGCTTCAGGTAATGCCAATTTGTTAAAAGGAGAAAAATAACATTATCCTATTAATTACATCCAGCAGGAAGCCAATTCACGTAACTGCATGTTGTTGGAAACCAGAGTAGTTACAGAAAACCCATATAAACATAGGGAGAACATACAAACTCCATGCAGATAGTGTCCTGTCCAGTGGTGCAAAGGCAAGAGTGCTAATCATTGAGCCAACCATGTCATCTATAATAATTATTATAATTATTTATTTATATTGCCAACATATTATGCAGCACTGTACAATAAAAGTTGGTGACTATACATCCTCCGTTGCAAGATAAAGCCTCATTCACCCTCTGCAACTCACCCTCCCACCAATTGAGTGATTTGTAGGTACCTGTGCCATAATGCAAATGTAATTATAACAGTTTAAATTAACTTTTTCAGTATCTTTAATGACTGAATCAGGTGTAAGTAGAACAAGATCATTACTAGGATGTTTTTTTTGTTGGAGCAAATTGGGCTGGGGAAGGGGGATGTCTGTTCTTCTGGAAAGGGCCTCGGTTACAAATTGGGTGAACCATGGCATCATCACTAACGACAGTAAAGCTGTATTGGCTTTCCCAAGCAAAGTTCTTAATTTATTCCTTATTAGCTCATATAGCACTAAGTTCTGATCTCAGTACTACTGGGATTTAAAGTACTTCTTTTCCATTAGGATCATATTGTTGGGATTTGTAGTTCACAGTCCGCCTAGAGAGCTATCAGCAGCCTGCTCTTCAATCTCACCTTAAACTGTATTTCCCATCCACCAAGTAAGGTGACACTTCTCCACTGATAACTGTAAGAGATTCCCTTGTTTCTTTAATGGTTATTATTTTTACAACCCAATGTTTCTAGAGTATCTCAGAAAACAGAATAGTCTTGTTCAGTTCATTGGCTAGGCTTGGATTGGTCTGCAACCAAGAAGGAGGGAAGAGGGACATCAACCGGACCATTTTGTAACTTTTTGGTGAGTTGCGATGTTAGGGAGGGCTTTGGGAGGGGCTAGAGGCAGTCTTAGTGTGGAGCCAAGGAGATATTTTGGTAGGTCAAGAGCATGTCTAAGTATACGTCTTTCTGTTTTTGAAGTGTTGGTGGGTATGCAAAAGGTAAATCTTTCAGGGTGCAAATAACATTTCTAGATGTTCCCGATGGCAATAAATGTTCACTTTGTTCAAATCTACTTTAACAATATGGCAGGTCCTAACGTGACCATCATGTTTAGAAATAAACCTAGAGCAAATGACTACTTGCCTAAAAGTTTTTATTTTTCATAATTTTTCATTATTTTTCATGTTAGTAAGTCATGTGAAACTGTTTTATTTCAACATAAATAAATATTTAATCTAAAGTATTAATAATTTACTCTTGGGCCCATGAAGCCGTGCATTGTATTCCATGCCCTCCTATATAGCTAGTCAGCTGGCTGTTGTGTTGTGTGTGAATGAGCAGTTTACTCTGCTTGTGCTCAGTCCCTATCCCTGGGGAGTTGTGGAATGATGGATGATCCTCTTCTCATCCCATCTGTCTCTCTTTCTTGTACAGATGTGACCAATGTGCACTGCATTCACTGGCCCCTGTCTATGCAATCAAGAGCTTTACACAAACACTGTGTACCTGTACAAATAGAAGGCTTTTCAAAAAATCATTCATTTGTTTTTTTATCCAGAAAATTGCCCGGGGGTTGTATATCTTTTGTGTTACCAGTTTTATGCTTTAAGCATCTTTGTGTAATAACAAGGCATTTCCCAGTGTAAATAAATCTGACATGCATGACTATGGAAAGATCCAAGTAAAGCCTTTCTGCTCTGCAAAAAAATTATTTAATCGCTGGGGATGAAATATAGAATAATGACCTGCTTATTGGTCATAGTAGAACACTGATATAAGATAAAGCCCATCAACCACAAACATTAATACTGCACAGCTATAACTCCAGTTAGTTGATCCAATGTTATAGTGAAAGTTCTACCTATATAAAAAAAATAAAAAAATAAGGCAGTTGCAGTTTTTTTTTTTTTTTTTTTTTTTGGGGGGGGGGGGGGGGGGTTATATGTCCACACAACTCAGCTAGATTCCTGCACAATGCATTAAGTATTATATTGAAGAGATAGAATTTGCATTTGTTGTGGTGTCTTTTTCCTGATGCCTGCACAGTTGTCATTTTGAATAAGACATATGCAAGAATTGATGGATTGTAAAGATGGATTATAGGTATCTTTGATAAATATTTGAATTTAGTGTTTTTGTTTTATACTTTTACATAGTGTGCTTAAAACTTGACTTGAGCCAATGGTCTGCAGAAGCGGTCTAATCAGTGAAACGGGTCACGGCTGAGAGGTTTAGACATATGTGACAGATAGTTGAGAAAGTTGTTTCCGTTTACTGAGATTTGGAGAAATCTGTATAATTCCTGTGATATGATGCAACATTATAAAAGTTTTAATGATGTTTTTGTATTGTCTTGTAAATGATTTTTATAAGAATGGAACAATTAATTACCTTTTGGAAATAATTGTCATAAAATTAAGGGTATTATTCTCCCTTAAACTACTCTTTGAGAGTTAATCAGTTATGTGGCTCCTGGACAGTACCCGACACATAAACATATCATATGCAAAAGCAGGATACCCTCCTAAGTCCTACTGTCATCTGAATAGTAAGACCAGTGGGCTGTGCCCTTGGAATCCAGAACTCCAGGCCTGTTGGTGATTTGGTTAAAATCAGCAACCATACAATTTTAATATATCCCTTGCTGCTATGGATTATTGTGACTACATATTCCACATATTCTATTCATGTTTGTTCCAAGCAGCAACCGCACTTTTTGCAACTGACTGACAATCATTTGGAACTTTTCAATTATTCATTGAACAAAAGGTTCTCAAGCTGTCACACTAATAAGCAGAGGTTCACTTTAATGACTTTTAAATAAAGTGTGAATTTACATAAACTTAACATTTGTGAAAAGGCATTTCTTAAAGCCACATACTTTGTCTGTTCTGCAATCTGTTTGCAATCTTTTTGACAATGTACCCAATGTGTATGGACTGCAAATGGACTTACATGCACATGCCAATTAAGATGGATGAAGATCTGAAACCTGGGAAACCTAGTGAAGAAGTCAACACTGGTGAGGGAACATGTAAATGCCAGCCAGATCACTGGAGGGGAAGGGCAATATAGTTTAGATCAGAAAGATCCTTGACCAACAGCCTGTCTATTAGGCCACATACACACATCCAAAGGTTCACGTTCGATAATCGGCTCAGGGCCGATATCGGACGAGAATCTGGGGTGTGTACAGATGGATGACGAACGATCTTAATGGGAGTGAAGGGAGAGAGAGTGCAGCAGGGTGCCTCTCTGTCGCTCTCCTCCTCCTCTCTCCATAGAGCAGAACGGTGCTGTATGTACAGAACTCGTTCATGCATCGTACAGTCCTTAGTCGTTGGAAAGGATCGTGAAAGATCCTTTCCAACAACAATTATTGCACGTGTGTACCCAACCTTAAGCTCACTAAAGGAATAGATAAGATGTGCTCCACTACAGGCATGCTGCTTATTTCCGGAAAGGCAAAAAATGTCTTTGCATTTAAGCAATGTATAGAAGTCAAGTTTCTGGATGTTTGTGGTTATCTCAGTGGATCACTAAACAACAATTTACTTTTTAATTCAACCAATTCACCTGTAAAACTTGTTCCTTAGAAATAAAAATTCTGCTGTTTCAGAATTACATTCTCAGATCACAACATCTGTGAGATAATAAAATTCTGCTGCTCTGGACTGATGTATATGCTGATGTAACAGCACCTCCACTCGCTCTCTTATATCTTTAACTTGGCAGAGAAAGCTAAAATGTAATCCACAAGGTACAATCTGATGAATGATAAAACCACTCCAGTGCCAAAAGCCATGAGTATGCAAACACCTTTTTTTAATACTGTTTTCATGACAGCATTTTATTAGAATGTATAATGAAGGGCTTTCAAGCTCTCTTTTAGTCTACTCCAGTCTGCTCCTGTACTCTGCAGGACCTACAGTGCAGAAATCATCAGTACATATTGTGTAATGAGTCATCGGTTAAATTGAAAGAAATGTCTGCAAGCTGAATTTATGATCACCCTGTCAATGTGACTGTATCTGCTCAGTTAATATTAAAGTGGACTAGAACTGTGACCTCACTGGGCAAATTAACAAGTATGCTTCACAGGTAGGTCATGAAGCATCCAATAATGATCTTCCCAAAATGTACCCACCAATCTAAACTGATGCCTGATCCCCCCCTAAACACACAGGTCCACTGGTACACCCAGACATGGGGTAGGATGTGACACTTGTCATGCTTTCCGACAATGCAGCATCCAGTACCTAAGTGGACAGAGGCTGGTATTGTCACTTGTCAGCAATTCCAAAAGAATACAAACATTTTATGTTTCCTGGTGTGGACTGGCTTGGCATGAAAGAATCAGTAGGTTTGCATGGCATGCTAAAATTACCATGATAGCGCAATAAAAAAAAAAGATCATGTGGTTAAATCTTGGCAGACTTTAGGAACATCATACTTTTAAATGGCTCCCCAACAAAAAAAGGTAGCGCATGGTAGTGCAATTTCATGAGTTGTGGTGTGCTGGCATGTCCATTTTTTAGTCTGTTTTTGCACATTGGCATTCAAAAATAATGAACTGTTGGCACGGAAGTTGGCTGGGAACCAATAGACTGGACAAGGAGTGGTTAATGCAGGAGCTGGACAGAGGAAACAGTTAGGCACCAGGTGAACAGGAACTAGCTCAACAGAGCTAGGGGCTCGGCCCAATAGAGACACGTTGCACGAGGAGGCACCAAGGTTTTACGTGGGGGAATAGCAGATTCCTGAACAGAGGACAAGGCAAGTATACGGGCCGGTGGGATAATAAACTCTGGTTGAGCAGTGGTTTCTGAATCTTGTACTGTCGAAACGGGAGAAAAACAACTACCAATGAGCTTTCCTGGGATTGGGGTGATGAGCAGACTAGGTATTGGAGATTTTTGTGGTCTGTGAAAATAGTGACCTTGTGAGGAGAACCCTCTAAAAGATAGTGCCATTCCTCTAGGGCTAGCTTGATGGCAAGGAGCTCCCTGTCTTGGATGGAGTAATTTTTTTCCACTGGGGAGAATTTCCTCAAAAAAAAAATGCACATGGGCATCAAGCTCCTGTGGGAGTCTAGTAGAGAACAGCCCCCACTCCCACAGACGAGGCATCAACCTTCATAGAGAAGGGTTTAGAGACATCTGGCCTAACCTGAGCTGGGACAGAAAGAAAGGCTCACTTTAAGGCATGAAAGGCCTCAAAAGCCTCAGAGGGCCAATTCTTGGGGTCAGCATCCTTCCCGGTCAGTACAGTGATGGGAGCTACCAGCATAGAGTAATTTTTGATGAATTGCTGGTAATAATTGGTGAACCCCAGGAAACGCTGAGTAGTCTTGAGGCCGCAGGGTAGTGTCCAGTTGGAGATGGCCGTAACCTTCTCAGGATCCATGGAGAGACCCTCCTTGGAAACAATGTAACCCAGGAAGGACACCTGTGGGCATTCAGGCACTTTTCTGCCTTAGCATATAGTTGATTGTCCCTGAGTCGGTATAAAACCAAACAGACATGCTGTCTATGGGTGGACAAGTCCAGATAAATGACAACGCAGATGTACAACAGGTCGCGATAAACATCATTGACAAAGTGTTGGAAGACAGCTGGGGCATTTTAGAGACCGAAGGGCATCACTAGGTAATCATAATGCCAATCTCTTGTGTTAAGTGCTGTCTTCTATTCGTCCTGCTCCCTGATCCGGATTAGGTTGTAGGCACCTTGGAGGTCTAGTTTAGTGAAGACCTGGGCCCCTCGGAGCTGGTCAAAGAGCTCAGGGATAAGCGGCAGTGGGTAGCGGTTCTTAATTGTGATGGCGTTCAGACCAGTCAATAAACAAAGAAGAAGCCAGCAGGGTTAGAGGACTTGCGTATAAATCCCCTTTGCAGATTTTTCTTAATGTTTTCGCTCATGGCCTTGGTCTCAGGGAGACTGAGGGGTAATACCTGACTTGTGGAGGAGTTGCTCAGCCTTACATTTGGAGAACGCATCCTGGAAGTCCATGTACTGTGTAGGGATGGTGGCAGCAACCTCTGATGTGGAAAGAGCAAGCGATTTGAAAGGCTTGGGAGTGACACTGGAAGTGACAGGATGGGCCCCAGGCCAATACCTCAGGAAAAGACCAATCAATTACCGGAGAGTGTAGTTGAAGCCATGGGAGGCCAAGGATGACTGCAGATGAGGCCTGCAGAATTTAAGGTCTCATGATGAAGACACCCACTGACATGTGCATGGACAGAGTTTGGAAACAAATCAGTCCACAGGACAAAATGGTTCTATCCACCGCAGAGATTCGCAGGGGATGAGACAAAGGTTCTTTAGGCCAGGCAAAATCCTTGACAAGGGAAGCAGAAATGAAATTACCTGCTTTCCTAGAACTGATGAAGGCCTTGAGGGCTAATGTGGACTTATTGTGATGAAGATGAATGGGTATGGATGGATACTGAGTGGAGGGGAGAGAAGAGTGACCTAGCATGCCCCCCTCAGAGCATACTAGGCGCTTTCATTTCCCGGCTTCTGTGGACAGAGCTTATTAAAGTGTCCTTTTTACCCACAATAGATGCAGAGGCCAATAGATGGCCAGCTGATTGGGCGGAATTGATAAAGCTTGGAAACAGTGGCACGCCCAGCGTCAGAACTGCCCGCATGCTCAGGAGAGAGGCATCTGCACTTTAGTGAGGACGAGGTAAGTGTGACAGAAATCAGTGGGCTCACCATCAAAACGTTAGATGCTTCTCAGGAATGTTTCAAGGATTGTGAAAGATCTGGGGTACCTGACATCTAAAGCGTAAAGTACAACAACAAATGAAGGGTGGCTAAATTTTGCAGTGGGAGGTGCTTAAAAAGGTATAGAAAAAAACCTAAACCTGCTCTAGGTCAAGAATGCTTAACGCACATAATGCAGGTGTGGTTATTTATTATACCAAATGTTTAGGTCAAGTTCATGAAATTGTTGCAGAGTGCAGGGGTCATATGTACATTATGCAACATGAATGCCTGGTTGAGGTGTATGTAATTTAGTGAATGCAAGGGTCAATTGTATGTATTGTTCTGATTGCAGAGGTCAGGTGTAAAAAAGCTACTGTGCAGGGGTCAGGTGCATGTATTTTACTTTGTGCATAGGTCATAAGTACATACAGGCCAGCACAAAGCACCCACTATGATTCATTTCACTACTACTGTACTACTATGGGGTTGCAGGGTGATAATTGTGCCAAACTGGGTAGTATATAATTTAGGAGGGGAGCTAACATTTTACAATTTATTAAGCTGGGTTAATAAGCTGGTATAAATGTAATCCATCATCCAATATTAGGTGCTACTGCCAATAGTTGTGGTGGAAGGACATTTTTTGCAGGAGGATACAGGTATTGATGGGTGGGTTACAGGAACACCTAGTGCAGGAGGGTCACAGCATTAAAAATTGGTGCTAAAAACAACACAAAGTTGTCACCAGTTCCTCCATCATCCTAGTTTTGAGTGGAAGAAAAGTGCGGTCTATCCCCCTGCAGCATCTTTACATCCAGTACTGACCTTCCATACTTCTGATTTGACAGCAGCAGGACCCAGCCCCAGGTCATGCAGAGCAGTAAGGAGTGATGGGACATTCCAAAAATTGATAGTCAATAGTAACTGCACAATCTTAAAGAATTTCAAGGTGCTGCTCACTTCACATAACATGAATATATTATATGATGATAACATCAATGTTTAATCTAATGTTTAATTAGATTTAGATTTAATCAATTAACCCCAGTAATGCCATCACTTTATCAGAAGGCTATCGGCAACAAAAGCTACACAAATCTTCCTATGCCAAGATTTCAACATCAATAACTAATGAACCAAAAAAATGAAAACTCCATGTTGAATTTAAACAAAACAAAAAAGTCTATTTTTTATGTTCCATCACAGTATTATTGTATTTGTCTGGTCTATGATATAAGTCCATAGAATGTAGCCCGATACTAGGTAAAGATGTCATTGTGGTGTATCTGTAAATGACAAGCCATGATAGACATAAGAAACAGCTTTACATGGATGAATTATAGCAGTTTTCTTGAAAAGCAAGTTTATTTTATTGAGAAGATGGTAAAGTATGAAATGTAAAGTAACATAAGATTGCACACTTGTCATTGCTAGGAAATAAATGTTTTGTTCAGTGACCAAAGTGGCATTAAATGAGTAATGATGTTATTCATGAATCCATGAGACAGCAGAGGTACACAAGTGAAATGAAAGATAATTCATAATTCACACACTTACTGTAGAGTTGCATTCAGTGCACAAGGATAATTTTCAGACAGGTTTGGTAAAGAGAGCAGAGGAAATGCGGGATTGTAAATGGGAATATTCGGAGCTCCGCTGTACCATAATACTTTATACACTGATTGTTTTATCACTGAAGCTTTTACACGCTGTGATAGAAAATGATGAGTGGCACTGCCTTCCCGCTTCAGTAACAGTGCTGAGCTTCTATTCAAAAAGAGAAAAAAAATATCACTGTTATGTTATTTCATTTCTATGCCAGCTGACCCGACTCTAGGCTTTTCATTTATCCATATCCGCTTTTTTCATCATTAGGTATAGATTTTGAAGACACACATTTGCCAAAAATATCAGATGCTGGTCTGTGAAGTAAATATCACAACTCGTCTTTTCAAGGCAAACTATAACGTTTTTTGTGTATATATATATATATATATATATATATATAAAAACTATAAGTTGAGTACAGGGTACACCAATGACACAGGGGTTGCAGAGGATTAATAATTTTCTAAATAGAAGATTTATCTGTTGCTTTCAGATGATCTCTCTCTAACTTAAAGTATGTACAGATCAGTGCAGAGCAGGGTGCAACCATCTAAGAGAGGAGTTCCTCTCACTTTGGATTTAGGACAGAAATGCCAGTCCCTGCTTGTGTAATGGACTCACTGATTTTCTCAAGTCTGCACTAAGACACGCCATAAATTATAGGCATTGCCTGATATTGGAATTTTGAGTTTTAGGAAATACATTCTAACTTCCAAAGGGATACAGACACTGCAACTTTCATCAGATCATTTAGATTTCACTGAGTGATTTTATTAATTTTAATTGGGAGAATATTAAAAAAAAGTTTACTGTGCACATCTTTAAATTAAATCTTGCATCTTTTATTCATGTAGGAAAAGCTTGCAGCTGAGGTGGTAGACCAGAAACAGTTTTACAGGGTTAAGGGAAGCGACAGAGAAGAAAATAACCATTTTTCTTGTCTTAGATATATTATAAGAATACAAATTAAAGAATAAAAAGACCAACATATTATGCGGAGCTTTACAAAGTCCATAGTCATATCACTAGCTGTCCCTTAAAGGGGCTCACACTCTAATGCCCCTACCATAGTCATATGTTACTACCAGGGTCTAAGGTCAATATTCTTCTGTTTTCTTTATTTTTACCTGATGATTTACTGCTAAGAGTTAAGCTGCGTACACACGTGCAATTTTTGTCGTTGGAAAGGATCTTTCACGATCCTTTCCAACAACAATGGAATACACGATGCATGAACGGTGCTGTACATACAGCACCGGTTTGCTCTATGGAGAGGGGAGGGGGAGAGCGACGGAGCGGCACCCTGCTACGCGCTCTCCCACTTCCCTTGCATTAGGATACTTCCAAAGGGATACAGACACTGCAACTTTCATCAGATCATTTAGATTTCACTGAGTGATTTTATTAATTTTAATTGGGAGAATATTAAAAAAAGTTTACTGTGCACATCTTCCGTGTGCGCTCTCCCACTTCCCTTGCATTAGGATTCATCGTCCGTGGATCCGCCAGGACGGTCGTTCGGACGATGGACGACGGCGACTGTACACACGCCAGATTTTCGCAGGATATCTAGCCGATGCTGATTATCAGGCGAGAAAAATCTGACGTGTGTACGCAGCTTTACACATAAGAACAGGATCACAAAATATCCACCAATCTCTTCTTTACTATAACATAGGAACAAAGGCAAATATTCAGAGTCAATGGGGACAAAAAGCTTTACTCATGACAGGACCAACAGGTATTTAAATTAATATTAAATGGATATAGCAAAATAATGCTTTAAACGGTGTAGGTAAAATTAAAAGTGTAGTTATAGTAATGGTACTGTTATAGTTAGGAGTCAAATTGTCCTTTAAAGTGTGGACGCAATTAATGGCTGCGGTGAATTAGGTCCAGTTTTTTACTAACAGCACAATGATATTTCAGGCCCTCTCTTAATATAGATTATTTTATATGTTTTCCAAGTTTCCAACCCTTAGTTCCTATAAGAACTTGAAACTTAACCAGCATCAATCACAAGGTGTCATAACAAAATGATGATAGGACATCTCTTACTTTGCAGTTCCATTAGACCAGTGTTTCTCAACCAGGGTTCCTCTAGAGGTTGCTAAGGGTTCCTTGAGAAATGGGCAATTTGCAACTCTCAGGTCAGTTTCACTGATTCATTCTTCCTACTGGCCAGCAATGTAAGAGGCATCCCCCCTACTGACCACCATTCTAATGTACTGTAAGTTGTGAATACAATATTTATAGTAGGAGTTCCCAAAGACCTTAAAGTTTTTTCTAAGGGTTCCCCCACGTTAAAAAGGCCTATAATGCTGTAGTAGAGCCCCCCCTCACTTTATTAATAGGGGCCATCAGACTAAAAGCCAAAATTTAACCCCACACCTCCAACAAAAGGACATCCAAAAGCTCTTTTAAGACCGCTGACCTCTTTAACCCAATGGTTTGGCATCTTCCTAATTGGCTTCCACCTGTGTGCAGCTCAGGTCACAAACTAAAGAAATCTGTTAGCAGATAGGTGTGTTTGATGCATTTCTTGCAGAAAAGACATCAGAGTCCGATCAATATTATGACATAAGATTCAAATATTTTCCACTAGTTTCAATTAGAAAAAAACATGCCCCTAATATTAGCTGTTATGTTGTTGGTTCCATCAATGATTTTTTATGTTTTTAATATGTTTTTATTAGAAGTTAACAAGCATAGAAAACAAAAGAGATACAGAGAAATCAATATTCATGGGGCAAGACTACACTCCAAAGTGTAAGAAACATCCACACCCCCCCAACTCCCCCCTGTTCAAGACAAGACATTAAAATGACAGTGTAGAAAGAACAACATCAAGACTTTGGTCAGGCCATAAAGTTCCTCTTTGTGTCCTCTTGTGCAAACTGTGCAGGCTGGAAAGCGTCATGGAAGACACCCCATGCCACAATCCACGGAGGGTAAATGAGACACAACAATGGTAAACTGGGGCAGGGATGGGGTACTTATAACCCAAATTAGAGAGAATCAGCAAAAAAGAAAATTTTTTTTTTCCAATAAACCATTATAAGATCTCAGCAGCCCCCCTCTAATTTGTGGTTCCCATAGGACTTGTATAGGCTGCCTGCATACCTGTGTGTGTGAAGTTGTGTGACAACATTTTTGTGTCTGCTTTCTAAATGGTAGTACACTGTGTGAAAGGAGAGAATTAATAATATTTAGCAGAAAGTCGTAGCAATAAATAAATGTGCTCTGTGACTGTTATGAATGATATTAATGATCTTATTATGGCACTGAGAGGGAGCTGGCATAACTAACTATGAAACCATGTAGCAATGTGCAGCATCAGTGCACTCAGAACATGGAGACAATAGTGCCTATGGTGTGCCTCCAAATATCGTGTCAGATAATAATACTTAATTAGTTGTTAAAAGAACACACAGGCACAGGGGAACATGGGAGCAATCCAGTAATTGAAACAATATCAAAGGTCACAGGGAATGTAACAAATGGGGCAAACTTTGCTACAATCCAGTGATCCAAAGGCATGCCATGATATCTGTAAAAGGAAGATCTAATATAAATTACAATATACACTTATACCAGTTAAAACAGTTAATACTATTTTCACATATCAATCATGTTTAACTTTCATTCAATTCATATTCACAAGTAGAATCAATCTATCTTTCATTGGAAACTGACTATTTGGAAAAAACAGAAAAAAAAAAAAAACAGAAAATTCAAAGTCCCAACAATTTATTTTTTGTGCTGCTAAACAGCCCAAATTGATTAGGAAATTGAAGATAATTATCATTACTAAACTGTATTCA
The DNA here is from genome assembly GCF_032062135.1 of Pyxicephalus adspersus. Lineage (NCBI taxonomy): Eukaryota > Metazoa > Chordata > Amphibia > Anura > Pyxicephalidae > Pyxicephalus > Pyxicephalus adspersus. Next base: position 34,717,732 of record NC_092858.1, read on the forward strand.
TTTAGCCAGGGCCGCCGAGAGAAAACCAGGGCCCCGGTACAAAGAAGGTGTGTAGGCCCCTATACAAAATTCTACACACATGTAGGTGTGTATATTATTATTTATTTCTAACAACCGTTACATTGATACATTTAGATAAGTATGTATAGGTATAAATGTAATAATAAAGTCCGCTAACTGTCAAATCTTTTAAAGTCTGGAATCTCTCAATAACGTAGACAAAAAGGCATGCAATGTCAGTGGGCCATTTATGATACAATTACAGCATTTACAGGGAACTTTACCTGTGGGATTATTTCCTCCTGCTCTGTCCTGTAAAGTCTTTGTTGCACTCCACGATGAATCAGCGCAGCTCGTGTCCCATTTTCTTCTTCCTCCCTGGATTCGGCGGGAAAGCAAGGAGGAGTAATGCGAGCAATAAGCTCGAAGCTAGGAATGAACACGTGAGAACAGTCGTTAATAGTCACTTTCACAAGTTTTGAACCTTGAATGAACCGTTTTTTGTCACTGAAAAGTCGTTGTCATTTAACAGCCTTCTATTGCTTCGCACTCAATCAAAACTTTGCGATCTTGTACAAGAAAGTTCTCGCAATACAATAAAAATTAAATGAAATAAAGTAATAAATGTTCAAATTATAATAAAAATTATGGGATGCGTTGGGCTTCATGGGCCCCCTTGAGCTTCAAACGCCCCGGAGCGATGTAGCGGCTGCACCCCCCTCTCCTCGGGCCTGTATATAGCGCTAACGTATTACGTAGCGCTGTACAATAAATAGGGTTAACAATTGACAGACAGATACAAACAATGACACAGGAGGAGGAGAGGACCCTGCCCAGAAGAACTTACAATCTAAAAGGTGAGGAAATAAGCACACAATAGGAAGGAGGTATAGAAGGTAATGAGGATACCACGGAACTTTGACTGACCAACCTAGAATCATTATTCTAGCTGTATAAGTAATGACAGAGCTATCAGCACACAGTGGATAGGACACAAACATCTCTTCTTTCCCAAAAAATAGTACTCAATGGAAGATGGATGCTTGAAGTACATTATATACATAGATATTCATAAAAAGTAAATTGAAAAAGATGGAGATTTTGATATTGTTTTAGCAGTAAAAGCCCCTCTTTTATGTAAAGCTCCATACACCAAACTTGAAACTCTTATCTATATCTTATCAAATTATATACATCCTGTTTCTTCATTTCTTTTACTCTGGTTATGTGATGTCAGAGTTCTTGTATATAAATAATGAGAAAGAAAGAAAAGAGAGGGGTTTCAAGGTTGCTTTTAAAGTATTGTATGTTGCAAGGCTCATTACAAATTATATTATATTTCAAAACATATTTGTGTGTATCCGTCTCCCATTGTAAAATCACGGGATGAATACTGCTGGACTAAACATAACCCAGCTATTCTAGGTATTGGTATTAGAATGTAGCGTAAATAGTTGGAAGGAACGTCTCTTTTTCTGACACGTTTCGCCTCTTAAGGCTTCCTCAGGGGTATATAACAGACGTATACACTTTTCTTTGCAGTGCAAAATGAAAATGATGACAGTCTAATATATCACTGATACAGAGGATGAAATAATAATACTCCTGGTATATAGTCCTGTTTGGACAAAGTATATGTTGTGAATAAAGCTGATGGACTCGATATTTTGTTGGTAGTATAAGTACCGGTGTAGTCAAGGTTTGATACAAATTTAGAAAGCAAGAGAAGGGAAGCATAGGTGCTCCATGGAACCATCAAAGGGATTATATGGGATGTCAGAGTTTCTGTTTGTTTTCTGTCATTGGGTGTGATTTATTAAACCTCCCCAAGGCTGGAGAAGATAGACTAAAGACAGACTAGCATGGAAGAACCTGGATGATCCAGCAAACTTTGATTGGATCTGATGCAGGACTGAAAACATTTTTTTGAAGAAATCCATTCCAGGTTTGCTGAATCACCCATGTTCTCCCATGATAGTCTATCTCCACCAGGCTTGAGGAGCTTTCATAAATCAGTCCCATTGATAGTGACCAGCCCTACATCCAGCAAAGACAGACACCGCATAATGAAGTGGCACAATTCCCTGCAGTATGCTTTTGTGTAGCAGCATTCTTTTGTTTTGCATTACCAGTAGGGGGTCCTTGTTTGTTGTTGTTGTCTGCACCATTTGAGGAGGTTGACTATCTTGTCATTAGACACAACATAAAAGCAGATCTCTCCAAAAGGATGTAAATTAACTCTTGGAAGGTTGTCACTACAACAAGTGTCCTCAATGGACAATTTAATCCCTGTACCTGTCCTAGTGAACCTTCTCTCACTTTTAGGGCTTTGAAATGGTCGTAATAGAAGGGCTGTATCTCTCCAATAGGGACACAGATGGCAAAAGAAATTCTATTCCTTCCTTACTCTATGCAAAAGGCAAAAAAAGCTATGTACACTAATCAATATTAATAATATCAGTATTTAAGAGGGCAATGTGATCACTGCGATTAAGACTGTCAAAGTTTATGAAGGTAACAGATCCCAGTATTGAAACCCATCGTCTAAAATTTGAAGTCTGTATTGCTAAATACACTCTTGGCCTGGGGTTACTTTCTTTCAATTTTTCCTGATGTTTTTCTTTTGAAAATGTCAAAGTTTTACCTATTACCATTGCTTTTTCCATCATATTTTGTTCCAATTCCAGCCTATTCCCCCTTTATAGCATAACCCCAGTAGGCACACCAATCAACAGCAGAAATAGATATCCATTTCATGCAAGAGTTTGTCTTGGGTATTTTCAACCATCAGTGGTAACTACTGCCTTGTCGCCATAACCCGTTAATAGAAAGTGAATCTCTAAACAGTTCCCAGGATTTCAATATACAGAGTCAGTGCCCACAGAGGTATAATAGAAATGCCAGAGAGAGGTACTGCCACGCACAGTTATACACACTGATATCTCTGGGACCCATTTGGACAAAAACTATAATAAGCATGCTACTTAAAAACACAATTAAAGTGACAAATTACTAATAAACAAGATAAGATCTTAATAAAAGTAACTAGTACGACAAAGCAGGAAAGACTGACTGCAAACAGTGAAAAACTTATCAGCCCAAGTAGCCGTATAAATAAAAAGTACAATTTAATGTATAACAGACATCTGTGGAAAAAAGGAGGTTTGTACAAATTCACCCAGCTGCTTATCTAATCCATGATCCTAAGCAAATGGTAAATAAAGTTTATGTTGCAAATAAAATTAATCGGGAAACAGTAATGTGCTGCACATATTTTTCTGTAATGTGGGCTTAGATAACAAACTGCTCTAGCTGTGACTGCTGCTCTCTATGGAGGACATAAATAGGCCCAATGTTATACTATCACATTTTTCTGGGATAGTGGAATAGAAATATGATTATCTACGGGATCAGGTATAAATATTTTAGTAGTATGAATACAATTACACCATGTTATTCTATGTGCACGGCATAGAAAGGAACAGTTTACACCACTGAACCCCAATGATGGCCCCAGGGCCAATGTGGTCCCTTGACCCTTTCCATGCTTTCTCAGGAGTATTTTTTAATTTATTTCTACATTTACTCAATATAGTTTCTGCAAACTGGTGAAAAGAGCAAGTCAGTGTTCAGCACTGTTACAACCATCTTGGTTCTTATTTGATCCATAACTTGCCACAAGGTATTGGTAATTTTAATTGGAGCGCCCTGGACAGCAAGGGGGTGAAGCACCTACTGCTTCCATACTGCCGATAACCACAGTGTCCATATGTCCATGTTTAAAGCAGCATTTCGATGCACCTGCCCTTAGGTGATTGACAATCACCTTTCAATTTACTCCCCACCAACACATATACTTATTTTGGATGCACATGGACGAGCATGACAGTTTATGTCTGTTAAGAAGGAATTTTTTTAATATTGTATATTTCTTTATCTTTTATTCATCTTTTTTTGGCTATTCAGTACAACAATGTTCTTTAGCCTCTTTTAGCCACATCCCGTCTATATGCATTGGCTTTCTGATGGTGACAGCAGTGAAATTATGCAGAGCACTGAAGCTTTTGGTCTCCATCAACAACATACACAAAAAACTGACAACCAAGGCCCACAATCGGTAGAAAGTTGTCAAACAATAACAGGAAGTACATGAACAATAAAAATTAGGTATTCTTTAAAATAAAGTTTCCAGTTTTAAAAGGTACAATAGGAATAACAAAAGGATAACAATTTTTGACATTTAAATCACAATGCCTAACTGTGGTCGGAGCATAAAGGAGGGGGAGGAATAAACTATTGCTCAGGTTTTTATTACTGCCTTTGACTCTTATAAAGAGATTTCCCTTTACTTTGTGTTTCACTGACATCCCTGTGATGCCAGATACAGAAATGAAAAAATGGGAGTTGCTGAGGCAGAAAAAACTTTTCACACTGCAAGAATTTCTTGTTTTTGTTGCTGTATGTGTTACTGTTGGAAATATATTCTGCCTCTTGATATGCCTCCTGATGATCCTCATTCAGGAGGTTCTAATCCATCAATTAAAAAAGAAAAACTTTTTATTTAGCTGCCCTGTTATCTCATCTTCCTGCCCTGCACCCCCAAGTTTGATGAATATTTAAAACTATATAAACTATTTGATTATGTGATTACCTTTTCTGGATCAGAATGTGATTGATGGACTTGTTTGTGTATGGAAGGACCAAACTGTCCTAAACCTTGAAGAATCACCACCCCTACAGGTGCTACATCTTACATCACTGGCTTTGTTACAGATTATTATCAGATTAATAAAACCAGATTTTGTACAGTGATCTAATATCAACTTTTCCTAACAGACGCTCATGGTGCCTGCTGTCTCTGAAACCTCATTATAGCACCCAGATGCCAAAAAGGTCTCACACCCGTTCCCTCTTTTTGGAAGAAGTGGTTACTGTTACTCTAATATATTATTAGTTTCATGCATGTAGAATTATTTATTACAAGTTGTAGCAGTTTCAGTGTGGTAAAAAAAATGAGCTGAAAACAAATAAATCCATACATCCCTGCACAGCTCCACACCACCACTGCAATGGTTACTAAACTGGCAAGAGCCAACAACCATGTGATTATTTAAATGTATAATTTATTTTTATATTTTTTGGTTATTAATTTATTAAAATAAAAAATGCTAACAGTCCTATCCTATTTTACTTCTGTCTGCGATCTCATTGTGAAGAACTACCTGTACTTCCAGTACCTGTTACACTTTTAGAAAAAAATAGTAGGAGCAATTGTCACTAAAAACAACAAGGCCTAGATGGAATACAAATACTGTGAGAAGTGGCCACCTTTTTTCTCACTGTGCTAAATATCTCTTTTGCCTTTGTGCGCTTTGGAGAGATTTCTCCTCTTCTAATTTTGTTGCCGACCGATTGGTACGGAGTTGGCTATATACAAAATAAAGTCCTGGCTTTAAAGGTAAAATCCACAGCAGTATAACACAGCTCCAGGTCTCCTGAGTATTTGGGCATCATGCACACATTTTTCCTAACATAGAGTTATAGAGTGACCAATAGGAATATACTGAAAGCAAATGTTTGTCCATACTATCAGAAAGGGCAGACATTGGCATATTACAGTTTTCCCAGGACCGGAGACATTCAGGATACAAAAGAAGACATCTGAAGGTATGTGAGCATTGGACTGCTGCAGTCTGGTAAATACCTCTAGAGTACCTACAGTTTAAATTAAAAATCATGGACGAGAGATCCAGCATATATACAAGCCATGTGAATCCATGACCAGGCTGCAAACACAGTGCAATGTGCAGCCAAGCAGTAAGATCGCTCAATTCACATGGTGCAGCTTGTAAAGAGGACACATACATATGTTAATATAATGAATGAAGCAAACTCCCTGCACCAAGCCTACAAATGATCATAGTAAATGCATGGAGAGAAGCGTACAGGGAGATCACCCATTCATCACATTAATATATTTATGTGTCATGAAACTACCCGTGCTAAACCCTTTCCCAAAACAAGAAAACCTATTTAACACAGGAGATGTAATGGAGATGAGATCAGAATGGATGAGTGACTAGTGTGGCAGTCTAAGCAATATTAATAGTTTAAAAATTAAGGGAGGACTCCAGTTGAACCAGAAATCAATATGTAAACATAATCTTAGGCTGAGCAAACTTAGTAATATTTTTCATATGGTAAAGAATGTTTGCTGACTTCTCCTATTCATCCTTTTCACAAAATAGATCAGCTGTAAAAGAAGCATTTATATATATACAGTTCCAGATGCTCATGAATTAAGAAGCCGCTGTATCCCTGCTCCCCAGCCCCAGCGGAACCTGCCAGCTACTGTGTTTCCTCCTTCTAGATTTGCCATGCCAATGGGGCAAACAAGCTGAAGGAATTACAGTTATCACAGTTATCACTTTAACAACCAAAAAAATAAAAAACACTGATAAAGTGTGTGTAACTACAACAATTTTTATTGCCCCTTTTTTTATAAATTCCAGGGTAAAGTTTTCACCATTTTTTAAAGTTCTAAAGTTTGCCTACCCTCTAAGATGTCCTTAACATTTCCATTTGCCATTAGGCAGAATATCACAATCATAGGCCAACAGGAAAGTATGAAGATAGGAGGGCAATAGAATCACAGCTTGTGAACTGAACCTCAGGGTGCCTGGCTTGCATATTCATCAGCAGTTTTTAATTTTGTGAACCTTAACTTCAGGGGTACTTTATATTTTAATGAACATGTAAAACAAATATGTCAGCACTGATAGTTTTGAATAACACTTTCCTAGAAAATCAATAATGCCTTGCAAAGTGTTCAAGCAATCTTTATACTACTAGTGCTGGTATAGGAGTGCAAGGTGTGATATCCAACTAATTCTGCTTATGTTCCTTTACAACAGTGACACATGCTAGGTTCATGGCTGGCACTCAACTGCAACAACTCAGCTATTATCAAGCAAAAATTGCAGCTTGTAAGTACCATATCTGACAATTTTACCATTACCAATTACTCTGGTACTTTGCAGTCAAACAGGTTTCTGTTCTAGAATGAAAGTACCATTTAAATTTTGGAGTGGCACAATAAATACATACAAGAGGGAATTTTCTCGAACATTGTCAAATAATAGGAATCCCATGCAGTAGAAAAAAAACTTACATTATGACAAGTAAAAAACTTAGTTCACCTCACCTCTTCATGGGTCCACTTCTGGGTTTAGGATATTCAACTATCTTTAATAGCCAGGCAGGAATGCAGAACAGGTCGAGTAGGAATTCTTTAATTTCCAGCAGCCAGCCATGCCGGATTATATATTTAGCTGCACACATGCAGCTTAGTGTACATTACAGAAAAGGTAACTTTGTTTAATTAGGAAAATTTATTGTCTGTTTTTTTTTTTTTTTTTTTTTTTTATCTTTTACCTTTTGTCCAGCTTTAAACATTTGAATAATTCTAACCTTAAGTCTGAATGTCAAATACACAACAATAACACTATATTGGCAAAAATGACAAATGACAATGCAAAGCAAATGTAAGCCATGAAAGGTTTTGAGAAATTGGCAGTGCTGACATGCCAAAGTCAATGAGCCAGTTTTTATAATGCACACAAAGCTGCTATTAGTGTTGATGTTGAACTATAATGGGTTTAAATCATTTATTAAAAAGGTGACTGCTGCTAGCACCTCTAGCAGTGTTACAGACTTGTTAAAAGATTTGTAACATACAAATAGAAACATATACTGAGCTCTGTTATTATATATATATTTACCACATTCAGCTTTTAGAACTTTTTATACTTTTTAAATTTTTTTATTTTATAATTTTGGTAATGTAACTGACATAAAAAAGATACAAAAAGTGTTTGCAAAGTGTTTACAGCAATTATATCAAAGCAAAAAAGGAAACAAAATTAGCAGTGCAGAGAGAACAATATTTCTAGTGTCTAATATTCACATCAAGAATTACAAGAGAATGATTTGAAATCAATCTCATATTATACCAAGACATTTGTTTAAAAGAATGTATTATTCTTTGTTTCATAGCATTAGGTTGAATACCTATAAAGGATTCCCATATTTAAAAAAAAAATACCCACCCAGTATCCTTGTGTAAAGAAGCCACAATCCAGGTCACATGAAATCCATGTGGCAGTTTTTTCTTGAAAAAGACCTACGGTAAATGGATCTAGTACAATCCATTTATCTAAAATAGATCAATAAGAGGTATCAAATAGAAATAATAACTAAAAAATTCTGACCTCCCCTAGTAATTAGAGCCCCATGTAGGGTAAGCAATGCCAATATTGCTGGGATAGGGCAGCACGGTGGTGCAGTGCTTAGCACTCTAGACTTTGCACCGCCAGGTCCCAGGTTCAAATTTTGGCAAGGACTATCCACTGCATGGAGTTTGCAGGTTCTCCCTGTGTTTGCGTGGGTTGCCTCTCACATTCCAAAAACATGTGTTAATTAGCTTCCCCCCAAAAAAATTACCTTAGACTGTATTAAAATGTCTATGACTATGATAGGGACATTAGATTGTGAGCTCTTTTGAGGGACAGCTAGTGACATGACTGTGAAGTTTGTAAAGCGCTGAGTAATATATTGGTTATGCTATATAAATACTGTGTAATAACAATAATAGAAACATAGGTACATGCTTGTAATCTTTTACATTTTTCTCCAATAAATATTTGTAGTCCAGAGGCCATTAACAGATGCTATGAATTAATCTAACATGGGGGGAAAAGGAGGATTAAAAACAAGATACATCAATTATCAAACACGGGGAAAAAACAGGAATGCTCCTGAAAATTAGGGACAGTTAACGATTATTTGATAACCACCAGTGAAGATACAAATCTGTCCTGGGGTCTGGGGCAGATTTAGAATGAATGTATACAATCTCTACATGTTGATGTACAATGCACACAGCAGGCAAGTAACAGAAGGCCAGGAATGGAATCGATAGGCAACCCATATAACACACAGATATTGTGCTGTTCAGTGACAGCAAGACCAATGGCCCAATTTAACTCTTTAATGAGAGGCCTTGCGTTTCAATCAGCTCATGCATTCCCTTCTCTATCTATAATATATATCTTTTATTTCATTATTTATGTGTCTAATGGATTTCATATTCACCATGCTGTGACATTAGCAAAGTCAAAGTGCACAGCTAAAACCCTTTCCTATGAACAGTAATTATAATATATATATATATATATATATATATATATATATATATACACACATACATACATAAATGGGCAATTATTCGTTAGTCAAATAAAAACTGTCTGTACAGGTGATATCAGATGACACAGTTGTAGTTTCCGTTTGGGACTGCTCCAGTTTAGGTATACAGTATATGAGAAATCATCCAGGAAAACACTACACGTGACATTTTATGGAGCTGATCACTGTGGTTTGTGCTTGTGTGATGGGAGAAGGATCCCTTTTCAAACCTGTGCTGAATTGACGTGATATTTCTCAGCTCAGCAGCAGAAAAGACATGGCAGTTTTTCATTTTAAAAAATGACAGCCTCATAAATATCCATCTGACTACATCCTATAACTTCATTTGAAACTTTACAATCCTTTCCCTATCAGACGCTCTTCAAATGGAGTAAGATCATTTAGATGAGGGTTTTTAATGCTGCAGCTGTATTTTTAAAAGGTCAGCTCTTATTCTTTGTATTGTTTTTATTTAGTTTATGTTTATAATATTGTTTGACGAATAAACCTATGGGGGTCTCTCATTCAATATTCATATGGGATTCACACAATTTTCACAGATTACAATAATGGGTGAATAATATGGATTTTCCTGATGCGACAACACAGTGTTTATTTTGTGGCTCAGCTTGTCTGATTGAAACTTCCAGTTGAACCATAGGAATGAGTCAGTGATGAGAAAATTTATCTGAAGTCTGTAAACTACTGGCTTTTTCAGCACACTTATAAAACAGTTATTAAAATTATGTAAAAGGTAGGAAGGATACAAAGGGCTCTATGTATAACAGGGAACCTGACGTACCCTCTAACATTCCCTGGTGGGAATCAGTTACTAACAATGAAACACATGGACCTGGAGAATTTCCACAAGGGAATGTTTGAGGCACTGTCAGATTCCCTGCTTTATAAATTACCTTTATACCTAGGGTGACCAAGTAATGCCAACATAAAATAATGCCTTCTCTCAGTGTGAAAGAATTAACTTCAGACAAATCTCAGATTTGCTTCTGCATTTCAAGGTGCACCTGAACTCAAAAAATGAAGATTAGTTATGATATAGGGCTTGGCTGTCCAACATGTGGCATGGAGAATCTACATTTGCAGCCCCCTTGACATTGGAGCAAAATGAGGCACAAACAGCTCTCTGACCATCGCTGCTCGTTGCCTGTGTGGGTGGAAGTGTGGTAAGGACCAGTATAAAGATGAAACTGAGATTAGGAGGCACTGGCCACTGGTGACATGACAACAAAGTGCTGTTGGGGAGGGAAACCAACTCTTTGAGGTCAGCGGCTTTTGAAGGAGTACAAAGTACATTTGGGGGTGTATTAACACAATGGGCCTGATTTATTAAAGCCCTCCAAGGCTGGAGAAGATAAACTTTCATCAGCGAAGCTGGATGATCCAACAAACCTGGAAATGATTGCTTCAAGGTCATTTGTTATTTGCTAGCAAATGTTTTGAATCCTGGACCAGATTCATTCCCCATTTGTCGGATCACCCAGATTCCCTGATGAAAGTTTATCCACTCCGGGCTTGGAGATCAGGTCATCAAGAGGTTTAATGTTGGAAACAGGTAGTTGCATCAACATTTCGTATGATTGCAACTTTACAGCAGAAGCCACACTGATCTGAGGTCTATATATTGTATGTAGATTAGAAGCATGTAAGCAATCAATACCTCCAGACCTCTCAAAATCTAAATATTCTATTCTTTTATTTCTAATAAGAATTGGGAAGTTCAGGAATATTCCAGTTGATTAACACTTTTACATAATAATCAATGAATTCTGGATTCCATGGCAAACAGATTTACCAGTTCTACTTTTTTGTCATAACTGTTAATGAGCATCTGTGAGATCTAAGATATCTTTCCTCTGACCACCCATCACAGGAGACAATGGAGTGAGATTAGGTGATGCCATTCCTGTGTCTGCTTGCTGGAGGCCCTGGCATGAGGATGGGAAAATCAGAGCTCTACCAACATGACCCAATTTTTAAGAGACACTTTACAGATCAGGATAGGTTAGTAATAAGGGGAAAATCTGCTGCAGGTTGTATAAACAAATATAAAGAGTATATTCTATATATACACCTGAATTAAAACACATGGGGCGAGTGGCATTGACAGGCTTCATACTGGATCCAGGGCAGAATGTCAGATACTAATATCCCAAAACTATATGCATCATAATTTCTAACACATTAGGAAAACAAGCAACAAAGTAACAGAATGCAGAATGGCATTTTTAACATTACACTGTCACATCCAATTAGATAAATTTATAGAGAAAGCATGTCATTGCTGATCTTATTCTGAACATATTAGCTGATCTACCATCTTTTGTGAGTCACAGACCCAAACCAATTTGCAGATCTGATTTTTTTGCTGACCTACCTTGCTGCATACTTTTTTAGGTCATTGACTCAATGGGCCTGATATTTTAACGGTCTCCAAGGGTGGAGAGGATAGACTTTTATCAGTGAAGTTGGGTGACCCAGCAAACCTGGAATGGATTTCTTCAAAGTCATTTTCTATTTGCTAGCAAATATTTTGAATCCTGGACTAGATCAATTCTATGTTTGCTGGATCACCCAACTTCACTGATGAAAGTGTATCCTTTCCAGCCTTGGAGAGTTTTAATAAGTTAGGCCCAATGTTAATAAAAGAGGCCCTGTCAAGTGAATATATATGTAAAAACCACCCCCTACCCTTGCCCCTTTGATACTCACCTCTGTACTACTATTTCCTTCACCAACACCACCAAATAACTCTGTAGCCAAGTGATAATGAAACCTCTTTCTTCATGAGACTATGCTTGTCTATGCTTGAATATGCTTCCTTGTAAATGAAAGCATGGGATATTCAAGGCTTGTTGCAACAGTGAAGTGGTAGGGGATCGCTGAAGTGATGTCGTTGGGTCTTGAGGACAATTTTAGACAGAGATTGTCACTTTGTCCTAAATAAGAAAAATTAGAGCATTCCCTAAAAAACTGGGGTAACCAGGGATTAACCAGAGGATGTGAACAATAACAAACCCTACAAACATTTTTTTACCTAATAAGAAAAGAAAAACCTAAAATTACCATATCAGGTAGCATTTAACCTGACAACTAAAAAAAAGAACTACAAATTTCATACTGCCCTGTAACTTTCTGTCCACCTTAGTAACCTTCCTCCAGCTGTGCACACAGGCAGAAAACCTGATTAATAATGGACAGTAGCATAATTCTAAGGCCATTTATCCTAACAACAGGGAAAGGGTTTTGTCTTGTTTTTAGCTGTAGATTGGGAGGAAGATAGGAGCCGGGTGACAAATGAGGCCAAGTGCCAAATCATGTAATAAAACTAACTTTGCATATTACTTGAAGCTGCCATTCCTTCTAATTTGCATGAATCACAGATCCATTCCGCTGAGCTCGGCATTTTGATGCAGTTATGGATGAGATGGAAAATGTAGCAAGACAATGCTTTAGTGAGGAGCGCTCCTGTGCTGGCTCTCTGTGCTGCTTCTGTCTTCCATTTAGATTTCCACCTTCTCCTGGCATCATCCATTTTATTTTGTTGCTTGGAGTCATCAGTCCTTCTCCTTTGTATCTCAGTCAACCATTCCCTTTTTATCTATCTTTTCTACTTTGTCCCTCTCAGGGCCTTATTGGGAAGGTGCTTCACAATATATTCCCATGTCTCCCGATGCTTCTATTCAGGCTCTCCTGATATTATTCTGCCAACATTTTATTCTGGTTTAATATATCCCTTTAAAATGAATCCTGTGTATAAGCCTTCATTTATAAATATTCTCGCTTAAATAAATTGAAAATAATAGAAAAAATGCAGCAAGCAATGGTTTTCACAATTTCCTATGACCCAACCATAGGAATAATAAATCACAAGGTGTATAAAGAAATGAGAAGAAAATTCTAGTGCATGCACATAGAGCATAAAGTTGACTATTGCAATCACCTACACACTGTGAAATAGCTGTTTTGTGGGCATAACCAGTGACACGAGAAAACAACTTATAAATTCCACAGGCAGAGGTGTAAATAAAGCCACAGGAGCCCTGCTACAATATTTAAATAAGGGCTTTTTCTTAAAGAAACCTTTAACTGACCTGTTTAACCTTTATAGTGCCAACAATATGTAATAGAATTTAGAGCTAAGCGCTAAATGGATGACATTTAGTTTGCTTTTTTATGATCAATGCTGCTAATCTCCTCCAGTCTCATTCTTACATTTTCTATATTCATTCACTCAGTTGAATCAGATGCACATCATTGCACCGGATCGCTTTTTCGATAGGGACAAGGGTGGACCATGCCTGCACAATGTGTATCAGCACAGCCACCTGTAGTTTCTATGTATAAGGGGTGCATTAAACAGGATAACGCTATATCTAGCCTAGGGAACTGTTATGGTATAAAATGTTCTTGTTATTGCCATGTTTAGTTTAGAATATGTGACCCCCACAAACTTTCTAACCATCACAGGACTCCCATCATCAATACCCATAGAATGTCTGTGCTATGGGTCCAATCCAATGGTGCTCAGTGAGGAGAGGAGATGAAGTAGGGGACCATGCAAGCAATGCCTCTGAACATCAGTCAAACTGAAAACGGATAGCGACAGATACTGGCATTAAGGGGACTGGCAGAAGTCTGCCAGCCTGTAAATCAAGCAACGACATCTACCTACCGTATTTTTT